>NW_026282556.1:22500-50447 GCF_023373465.1 Oncorhynchus keta | reverse complement strand
GTATGCTTCGTTCCAGTTACATGTGCTCCTATAGGGCGGCAGGGTAGCTAGTGGTTAGAGCGTTGGGCTGGTAACCGATAGGTTGTTATCACGGTAGGAGGCGTTCCCTCTCTTGCCCTGGGGCAGCAGGGTAGCCTAGTGGTTAGAGCGTTGGGCTAGTAACCGATAGGTTGTTATCACGGTAGGAGGCCGTTCCCTCTCTTGCCCTGGGGCAGCAGGGTAGCCTAGTGGTTAGAGCGTTGGGCTAGTAACCGATAGGTTGTTATCACGGTGGAGGCCGTTCCCTCTCTTGCCCTGGGGCAGCAGGGTAGCCTAGTGGTTAGAGCGTTGGGCTAGTAACCGATAGGTTGGTATCACGGCCGTTCCCTCTCTTGCCCTGGGGCAGCAGGGTAGCCTAGTGGTTAGAGCGTTGGGCTGGTAACCGATAGGTTGGTTATCACGGTAGGAGGCCGTTCCCTCTCTCTTGCCCTGGGGCAGCAGGGTAGCCTAGTGGTTAGAGCGTTGGGCTAGTAACCGATAGGTTGTTATCACGGTAGGAGGCGTTCCCTCTCTTGCCCTGGGGCAGCAGGGTAGCCTAGTGGTTAGAGCGTTGGGCTAGTAACCGATAGGTTGTTATCACGGTAGGAGGCCGTTCCTCTCTTGCCCTGGGGCAGCAGGGTAGCCTAGTGGTTAGAGCGTTGGGCTAGTAACCGATAGGTTGGTATCACGGTGGGAGGCCGTTCCCTCTCTTGCCCTGGGGCAGCAGGGTAGCCTAGTGGTTAGAGCGTTGGGCTAGTAACCGATAGGTTGTTATCACGGTAGGAGGCCGTTCCCTCTCTTGCCCTGGGGCAGCAGGGTAGCCTAGTGGTTAGAGCGTTGGGCTGTAACCGATAGGTTGTTATCACGGTGGGAGGCGTTCCCTCTCTTGCCCTGGGGCAGCAGGGTAGCCTAGTGGTTAGAGCGTTGGGCTAGTAACCGATAGGTTGTTATCACGGTAGGAGGCCGTTCCTCTCTTGCCCTGGGGCAGCAGGGTAGCCTAGTGGTTAGAGCGTTGGGCTAGTAACCGATAGGTTGTTATCACGGTAGGAGGCCGTTCCTCTCTTGCCCTGGGGCAGCAGGGTAGCCTAGTGGTTAGAGCGTTGGGCTGGTAACCGATAGGTTGTTATCACGGTAGGCAAACCGATAGGCCGATAGGTGTTCCCTCTCTTGCCCTGGGGCAGCAGGGTAGCCTAGTGGTTAGAGCGTTGGGCTAGTAACCGATAGGTTGTTATCACGGTAGGAGGCCGTTTCCTCTCTTGCCCTGGGGCAGCAGGGTAGCCTAGTGGTTAGAGCGTTGGGCTGGTAACCGATAGGTTGTTATCACGGTAGGAGGCTGTTCCCTCTTGCCCTGGGGCAGCAGGGTAGCCTAGTGGTTAGAGCGTTGGGCTGGTAACCGATAGGTTGTTATCACGGTAGGAGGTGGTTAGAGCGTTGGGCCAGTTCACGGTGGAGGCCTCTGCCCTGGGGCAGCAGGGTAGCCTAGTGGTTAGAGCGTTGGGCTGGTAACCGATAGGTTGTTATCACGGTAGGAGGCTGTTCCCTCTCTTGCCCTGGGGCAGCAGGGTAGCCTAGTGGTTAGAGCGTTGGGCTGGTAACCGATAGGTTGGTATCACGGTGGAGGCTGTTCCCTCTCTTGCCCTGGGGCAGCAGGGTAGCCTAGTGGTTAGAGCGTTGGGCTGGTAAATAACCGATAGGTTGGTATCACGGTAGGAGGCTGTTCCATCTCTTGCCCTGGGGCAGCAGGGTAGCCTAGTGGTTAGAGCGTTGGGCTGGGTTGGTAACGGTAGTAACCGATAGGTTGTTATCACGGTAGGAGGCTGTTCCCTCTCTTGCCCTGGGGCAGCAGGGTAGCCTAGTGGTTAGAGCGTTGGGCTAGTAACCGATAGGTTGGTATCACGAGGAGGCTGTTCCCTCTCTTGCCCTGGGGCAGCAGGGTAGCCTAGTGGTTAGAGCGTTGGGCTAGTAACCGATAGGTTGGTATCACGGTAGGAGGCTGTTCCCTCTCTTGCCCTGGGGCAGCAGGGTAGCCTAGTGGTTAGAGCGTTGGGCTAGTAACCGATAGGTTGGTATCACGGTAGGAGGCTGTTCCCTCTCTTGCCCTGGGGCAGCAGGGTAGCCTAGTGGTTAGAGCGTTGGGCTAGTAACCGATAGGTTGTTATCACGGTGGAGGCCGTTCCTCTCTTGCCCTGGGGCAGCAGGGTAGCCTAGTGGTTAGAGCGTTGGGCTGGTAACCGATAGGTTGGTATCACGGTAGGAGGCTGTTCCCTCTCTTGCCCTGGGGCAGCAGGGTAGCCTAGTGGTTAGAGCGTTGGGCTAGTAACCGATAGGTTGGTATCACGGTAGGAGGCTGTTCCCTCCCTTGCCCTGGGGCAGCAGGGTAGCCTAGTGGTTAGAGCGTTGGGCTAGTAACCGATAGGTTGTTATCACGGTGGGAGGCCGTTCCCTCTTGCCCTGGGGCAGCAGGGTAGCCTAGTGGTTAGAGCGTTGGGCTAGTAACCGATAGGTTGGTATCACGGTGGGGAGGCTGTTCCCTCTCTTGCCCTGGGGCAGCAGGGTAGCCTAGTGGTTAGAGCGTTGGGCTGGTAACCGATAGGTTGTTATCACGGTGGGGAGGCCGTTCCCTCTCTTGCCCTGGGGCAGCAGGGTAGCCTAGTGGTTAGAGCGTTGGGCTGGTAACCGATAGGTTGGTATCACGGTGGAGGCCGTTCCCTCTCTTGCCCTGGGGCAGCAGGGTAGCCTAGTGGTTAGAGCGTTGGGCTAGTAACCGATAGGTTGTTATCACGGTAGGAGGCTGTTCCCTCTCTTGCCCTGGGGCAGCAGGGTAGCCTAGTGGTTAGAGCGTTGGGCCGGTAACCGATAGGTTGGTATCACGGTAGGAGGCTGTTCCCTCTCTTGCCCTGGGGCAGCAGGGTAGCCTAGTGGTTAGAGCGTTGGGCCGGTAACCGATAGGTTGGTATCACGGTAGGAGGCCGTTCCCTCTCTTGCCCTGGGGCAGCAGGGTAGCCTAGTGGTTAGAGCGTTGGGCCGGTAACCGATAGGTTGTTATCACGGCCGTTCCCTCTCTTGCCCTGGGGCAGCAGGGTAGCCTAGTGGTTAGAGCGTTGGGCTAGTAACCGATAGGTTGGTATCACGGTAGAGGCTGTTCCCTCTCTTGCCCTGGGGCAGCAGGGTAGCCTAGTGGTTAGAGCGTTGGGCTAGTAACCGATAGGTTGGTATCACGGTAGGAGGCTGTTCCTCTCTTGCCCTGGGGCAGCAGGGTAGCCTAGTGGTTAGAGCGTTGGGCTAGTAACCGATAGGTTGTTATCACGGTGGGGAGGCCGTTCCTCTCTTGCCCTGGGGCAGCAGGGTAGCCTAGTGGTTAGAGCGTTGGGCTAGTAACCGATAGGTTGGTATCACGGTGGGAGGCCGTTCCCTCTTGCCCTGGGGCAGCAGGGTAGCCTAGTGGTTAGAGCGTTGGGCTGGTAACCGATAGGTTGTTATCACGGTGGGAGGCCGTTCCCTCTCTTGCCCTGGGGCAGCAGGGTAGCCTAGTGGTTAGAGCGTTGGGCTAGTAACCGATAGGTTGTTATCACGGTAGGAGGCCGTTCCTCTCTTGCCCTGGGGCAGCAGGGTAGCCTAGTGGTTAGAGCGTTGGGCTAGTAACCGATAGGTTGGTATCACGGCCGTTCCCTCTCTTGCCCTGGGGCAGCAGGGTAGCCTAGTGGTTAGAGCGTTGGGCCGGTAACCGATAGGTTGTTATCACGGCCGTTCCCTCTCTTGCCCTGGGGTTTATACTTGTAGAAACGCAATGTTCGGCAGTGGCCAACTACTTGACTTTGAGCCAATCAGAGAGCACGAACGTCCACTCAGGGGATCTCACTGGAGTGACAAGAAAAAGGGAAAGGAGGGTGCTTTTCCCAGGGTGCTCCTCCAGGGTGCTCCTCCCAGGGTGCTCCTCCCAGGGTGCTTTTCCCAGGGTGCTCCTCCCAGGGTACTTTTCCCAGGGTGCTCCTCCCAGGGTGCTCCTCCCAGGGTGCTCCTCCCAGGGTGCTTTTCCCAGGGTGCTCCTCCCAGGGTGCTCCTCCCAGGGTGCTCTTCCCAGGGTGCTCCTCCCAGGGTGCTCCTCCCAGGGTGCTCCTCCCAGGGTGCTCCTCCCAGGGTGCTTTTCCCAGGGTGCTCTTCCCAGGGTGCTCCTCCCAGGGTGCTTTTCCCAGGGTGCTCCTCCCAGGGTGCTCCTCCCATGGTGCTCCTCCCAGGGTGCTCCTCCCAGGGTGCTTTTCCCAGGGTGCTCCTCCCAGGGTGCTCCTCCCAGGGTGCTCCTCCCCTCTTTTTATCCAAAAACCAGACAACTTCATGTTGTTTTCAAGAGTCTTTACATATTTTACATCAAGCTACGGAGTTTGGTGCTTGAAGAAGGATTTGTGTTAGGTTTTATAATGTGCACTAGCTCATTACATTAGTTAGCTAGCTAATATTAGCTTGCTAATTGAACCAGGAAGTTCCACACACACTTCATATGAAACCAATGAGCTGGTGAGTGCAGCAAAATGCACAAAACACAAAGTGCTGTACCAAGCTAGCTATCTAACAAGATGATGAAGAAATAATTTAATTCACTCTCCATTATCCCATACTGTCAGTGCCAGTTCGCTTGCTAGCTAATGTTAGCTTAACGGTTAGCATCACCATTTGCCAGTTGCACAAAGTAGCTAGCTTCTCCACAGACTCTCGGCAGCTTACAGGCAGCTGCTTCATTCAAGACAAAATATTTAAGTTGCTTTGAACGGGGTATGGTAGTAGGTGCCAGGTGCACCGGTTTGAACGGGGTATGGTAGTAGGTGCCAGGTGCACCGGTTTGAACGGGGTATGGTAGTAGGTGCCAGGTGCACCGGTTTGAACGGGGTATGGTAGTAGGTGCCAGGTGCACCGGTTTGAACGGGGTATGGTAGTAGGTGCCAGGTGCACCGGTTTGAACGGGGTATGGTAGTAGGTGCCAGGTGCACCGGTTTGAACGGGGTATGGTAGTAGGTGCCAGGTGCACCGGTTTGAACGGGGTATGGTAGTAGGTGCCAGGTGCACCGGTTTGAACGGGGTATGGTAGTAGGTGCCAGGTGCACCGGTTTGAACGGGGTATGGTAGTAGGTGCCAGGTGCACCGGTTTGTGTCAAGAACTGCAACACTGCTGGGTTTTTCATGCTTCCTGTGTGTATCAAGAATGGTCCACCACTCAATGGACATCCAGCCAACTGTGTTAAACATTGGAGTCATCATGGGCCAGCATCCCACCTTGTAGAGTCCATGCCACAACGAATTGAGGCTGTTCTGAGGGTAAAATGGGGAGGCATCAGAGAGTTGGAGGGGGTTAACAGCGTTGATGTTGAGGAAGGAGATGAGGCATCTGTCAATGTTGTGGGGTGAGTATGAGGGAAGAGAGACATGAAGGATCTTGTTGTCAGACTATGGGAACGGGGAGGGGGTCAGACTGTGGGAACGGGGAGAACAGGGCTCCGGGCAGCCGAGCGGAAATGGAGGAAAACTCGCCTCCCTGCGGACCTGGCATCCTTTCACTCCCTCCTCTCTACATTTTCCTCCTCTGTCTCTGCTGCTAAAGCCACTTTCTACCATTCTAAATTCCAAGCATCTGCCTCTAACCCTAGGAAGCTCTTTGCCACCTTCTCCTCCCTCCTGAATCCCCCCCCCCCCTCCCTCTCTGCAGATGACTTCGTCAACCATTTTGAAAAGAAGGTCGACGACATCCGATCCTCGTTGCTAAGTCAAACGACACCGCTGGTTCTGCTCACACTGCCCTACCCTATGCTCTGACCTCTTTCTCCCCTCTCTCTCCAGATGAAATCTCGCGTCTTGTGACGGCCGGCCGCCCAACAACCTGCCCGCTTGACCCTATCCCCTCCTCTCTTCTCCAGACCATTTCCGGAGACCTTCTCCCTTACCTCACCTCGCTCATCAACTCATCCCTGACCGCTGGCTACGTCCCTCCCGTCTTCAAGAGAGCGAGAGTTGCACCCCTTCTGAAAAACCTACACTCGATCCCTCCGATGTCAACAACTACAGACCAGTATCCCTTCTCTCTTTTCTCTCCAAAACTCTTGAGCGTGCCGTCCTTGGCCAGCTCTACCGCTATCTCTCTCAGAATGACCTTCTTGATCCAAATCAGTCAGGTTTCAAGACTAGTCATTCAACTGAGACTGCTCTTCTCTGTATCACGGAGGCGCTCCGCACTGCTAAAGCTAACTCTCTCTCCTCTGCTCTCATCCTTCTAGACCTATCGGCTGCCTTCGATACTGTGAACCATCAGATCCTCCTCTCCACCCTCTCCGAGTTGGGCATCTCCGGCGCGGCCCACGCTTGATTGCGTCCTACCTGACAGGTCGCTCCTACCAGGTGGCGTGGCGAGAATCTGTCTCCTCACCACGCGCTCTCACCACTGGTGTCCCCCAGGGCTCTGTTCTAGGCCCTCTCTTATTCTCGCTATACACCAAGTCACTTGGCTCTGTCATAACCTCACATGGTATCTCCTATCATTGCTATGCAGACGACACACAATTAATCTTCTCCTTTCCCCCTTCTGATGACCAGGTGGCGAATCGCATCTCTGCATGTCTGGCAGACATATCAGTGTGGATGACGGATCACCACCTCAAGCTGAACCTCAGCAAGACGGAGCTCCTCTTCCTCCCGGGAAGGACTGCCCGTTCCATGATCTCGCCATCACGGTTGACAACTCCATTGTGTCCTCCTCCCAGAGCGCTAAGAACCTTGGCGTGATCCTGGACAACACCCTGACGTTCTCAACTAACATCAAGGCGGTGTCCCGTTCCTGTAGGTTCATGCTCTACAACATCCGCAGAGTACGACCCTGCCTCACACAGGAAGCGGCGCAGGTCCTAATCCAGGCACTTGTCATCTCCCGTCTTGATTACTGCAACTCGCTGTTGGCTGGGCTCCCTGCCTGTGCCATTAAACCCCTACAACTCATCCAGAACGCCGCAGCCCGTCTGGTGTTCAACCTTCCCAAGTTCTCTCACGTCACCCCGCTCCTCCGCTCTCTCCACTGGCTTCCAGTTGAAGCTCGCATCCGCTACAAGACCATGGTGCTTGCCTACGGAGCTGTGAGGGGAACGGCACCTCAGTACCTCCAGGCTCTGATCAGGCCCTACACCCAAACAAGGGCACTGCGTTCATCCACCTCTGGCCTGCTCGCCTCCCTACCACTGAGGAAGTACAGTTCCCGCTCAGCCCAGTCAAAACTGTTCGCTGCTCTGGCCCCCAGTGGTGGAACAAACTCCCTCACGACGCCAGGACAGCGGAGTCAATCACCACCTTCCGGAGACACCTGAAACCCCACCTCTTCAAGGAATATCTAGGATAGGGTAAGTAAGGGTAAGTAATCCTTCTCACCCCCTTCTCCCAAAAAAATATTTAGATGCAAGTGGCTGTTCCACTGGATGTCATAAGGTGTATGCACCAATTTGTAAGTCGCTCTGGATAAGAGCGTCTGCTAAATGACTTAAATGTAAATGTAAATGGGGAGGGAGTCAGACTGTGGGAACAGGGAGGGAGTCAGACTATGGGAACGGGGAGGGGGTCAGACTGTGGGAACGGGGAGGGAGTCAGACTGTGGGAACAGGGAGGAGTCAGACTATGGGAACGGGGAGGGGGTCAGACTGTGGGAACGGGGAGGGAGTCAGACTGTGGGAACAGGGAGGGGGTCAGACTGTGGGAACGGGGAGGGGGTCAGACTGTGGGAACAGGGAGGGGGTCAGACTGTGGGAACGGGGAGGGGGTTAGACTGTGGGAACAGGGAGGGGGTCAGACTGTGGGAACAGGGAGGGAGTCAGACTGTGGGAACAGGGAGGGGGTCAGACTGTGGGAACAGGGAGGGGGTCAGACTGTGGGAACGGGGAGGGAGTCAGACTGTGGGAACAGGGAGGGAGTCAGACTATGGGAACGGGGAGGGGGTCAGACTGTGGGAACGGGGAGGGAGTCAGACTGTGGGAACAGGGAGGGGGTCAGACTGTGGGAACGGGGAGGGGGTCAGACTGTGGGAACAGGGAGGGGTCAGACTGTGGGAACGGGGAGGGGTTAGACTGTGGGAACAGGGAGGGGGTCAGACTGTGGGAACAGGGAGGGAGTCAGACTGTGGGAACAGGGAGGGGGTCAGACTGTGGGAACAGGGAGGGGTCAGACTGTGGGAACGGGAGGGAGTCAGACTGTGGGAACAGGGAGGGGGTCAGACTGTGGGAACAGGGAGGGGGTCAGACTGTAGGAACAGGGAGGGGGTCAGACTGTGGGAACAGGGAGGGGGTCAGACTGAAGGAACAGGGAGGGAGTCAGACTGTGGGAACAGGGAGGGGGTCAGACTGTGGGAACGGGGAGGGAGTCAGACTGTGGGAACAGGGAGGGGGTCAGACTGTGGGAACAGGGAGGGGGTCAGACTGTGGGAACAGGGCGGGGGTCAGACTGTGGGAACAGGCAGGGGGTCAGACTGTGGGAACAGGGAGGGAGTCAGACTGTGGGAACAGGGAGGGGGTCAGACTGTGGGAACAGGGAGGGGGTCAGACTGTGGGAACAGGGAGGGGGTCCGACTGTGGGAACAGGCAGGGAGGGGGTCAGACTGTGGGAACAGGGAGGGAGTCAGACTGTGGGAACAGGGAGGGGGTCAGACTGTGGGAACAGGGAGGGGGTCAGACTGTGGGAACAGGGAGGGAGTCAGACTGGGAACAGGGAGGGAGTCAGACTGAAGGAACAGGGAGGGAGTCAGACTGTGGGAACAGGGAGGGGGTCAGACTGTGGGAACAGGGAGGGGGTCCGACTGTGGGAACAGGGAGGGGGTCAGACTGTGGGAACAGGGAGGGGGTCAGACTGAAGGAACAGGGAGGGGGTCAGACTGTGGGAACAGGGAGGGGGTCAGACTGAAGGAACAGGGAGGGGGTCAGACTGGGAACAAGGGGGGTCAGACTGTGGGAACAGGGAGGGGGTCAGACTGAGGGAACAGGGAGGGGGTCAGACTGTGGGAACAGGGAGGGGGTCAGACTGAAGGAACAGGGAGGGAGTCAGGCTGTGGGAACAGGGAGGGGGTCAGACTGTGGGAACAGGGAGGGAGTCAGACTGTGGGAACAGGGAGGGGGTCAGACTGTGGGAACAGGGAGGGGTCAGGCTGTGGGAACAGGGAGGGGGTCAGGCTGTGGGAACAGGGAGGGGATCAGACTGTGGGAACAGGGAGGGAGTCAGGCTGTGGGAACAGGGAGGGGTCAGACTGTGGGAACAGGGAGGGGGTCAGACTGTGGGAACAGGGAGGGGGTCAGACTGTGGGAACAGGGAGGGGTACTAGAACACACTAGCTAGGTTGTAACAGTCCCACAGTAACCCTAACCCTAGCTAGCTAGGTTGTAACAGTCCCACAGTAACCCTAACCCAAGCTAGCTAGGTTGTAACAGTCCCACAGTAACCCTAACCCTAACCAAAGCTAGCTAGGTTGTAACAGTCCCACAGTAACCCTAGCTAGCTAGGTTGTAACAGTCCCACAGTAACCCTAACCCTAGCTAGCTAGGTTGTAACAGTCCCACAGTAACCCTAACCCTAGCTAGCTAGGTTGTAACAGTCCCACAGTAACCCTAACCCTAGCTAGCTAGGTTGTAACAGTCCCACAGTAACCCCAACCCTAGGTAGCTAGGTTGTACCAGTCCCACAGTAACCCTAACCCTAACCCTAGCTAGCTAGGTTGTAACAGTCCCACAGTAACCCTAACCCTAACCAAAGCTAGCTAGGTTGTAACAGTCCCACAGTAACCCTAACCCAGCTAGCTAGGTTGTAACAGTCCCACAGTAACCCTAACCCTAACCAAAGCTAGCTAGGTTGTAACAGTCCCACAGTAACCCTAACCCTAACCCAAGCTAGCTAGGTTGTAACAGTCCCACAGTAACCTTAACCCAAGCTAGCGAGGTTGTAACAGTCCCACAGTAACCCTAACCCAAGCAAGCTAGGTTGTAACAGTCCCACAGTAACCCTAACCCAAGCTAACTAGGTTGTAACAGTCCCACAGTAACCCTAACCCAATCTAGCTAGGTTGTAAATGTCCCACAGTAACCGTAACCCAAGCTAGCTAGGTTGTAACAGTCCCACAGTAACCCTAACCCTAGCTAGCTAGGTTGTAACAGTCCCACAGTAACCCTAACCCAAGCTAGCTAGGTTGTAAATGTCCCACAGTAACCCTAACCCAAGCTAGCTAGGTTGTAACAGTCCCACAGTAACCCTAACCCAAGCTAGCTAGGTTGTAACAGTCCCACAGTAACCCTAACCCAAGCTAACTAGGTTGTAACAGTCCCACAGTAACCCTAACCCTAGCTAGCTAGGTTGTAACAGTCCCACAGTAACCCCAACCCTAGCTAGCTAGGTTGTAACAGTCCCACAGTAACCCTAACCCAAGCTAGCTAGGTTGTAACAGTCCCACAGTAACCCTAACCCAAGCTAACTAGGTTGTAACAGTCCCACAGTAACCCTAACCCAAGCTAACTAGGTTGTAACAGTCCCACAGTAACCCTAACCCTAGCCAGCTAGGTTGTAACAGTCCCACAGTAACCCCAACCCTAGCTAGCTAGGTTGTTACAGTCCCACAGTAACCCTAACCCTAACCCAAGCTAGCTAGGTTGTAACAGTCCCACAGTAACCCTAACCCAAGCTAGCTAGGTTGTAACAGTCCCACAGTAACCCTAACCAAAGCTAGCTAGGTTGTAACAGTCCCACAGTAACCCTAACCCAAGCTAGCTAGGTTGTAACAGTCCCACAGTAACCCTAACCCAAGCTAGCTAGGTTGTAACAGTCCCACAGTAACCCTAACCCAAGCTAGCTAGGTTGTAACAGTCCCACAGTAACCTTAACCCAAGCTAGCTAGGTTGTAACAGTCCCACAGTAACCCTAACCCAAGCTAGCTAGGTTGTAACAGTCCCACAGTAACCCTAACTCAAGCTAGCTAGGTTGTAAATGTCCCACAGTAAACCTAACCCAAGCTAGCTAGGTTGTACCTTGTATCCTTTTCCCTCTCGCTCTCATCTAACACCTCCCACACTGCCCCTACTCGGATGGTATCGCGCCGTCCCAACCTTCGCTCTCTCTCCCCCGCTACTCTCTCCTCTTCCATCCTATCATCTCTTCCCTCTGCTCAAACTTTCTCCAACCTATCTCCTGATTCTGCCTCCTCAACCCTCCTCTCCTCCCTTACTGCATCCTTTGACTCCCTATGTCCCCTATCCTCCAGGCCGGCTCGGTCCTCCCCTCCCGCTCCGTGGCTGGACGACTCATTGCGAGCTCACAGAACAGGGCTCCGGGCAGCCGAGCGGAAATGGAGGAAAACTCGCATCCCTGCGGACCTGGCATCCTTTCACTCCCTCCTCTCTACATTTTCCTCCTCTGTCTCTGCTGCTAAAGCCATTTTCTACCACTCTAAATTCCAAGCATCTGCCTCTAACCCTAGGAAGCTCTTTGCCACCTTCTCCTCACTCCTGAATCCTCCTCCTCCTCCCCCCCCTCCTCCCTCTCTGCAGATGACTTCGTCAACCATTTTGAAAAGAAGGTCGACGACATCCGATCCTCGTTTGCTAAGTCAAACGGCACCGCTGGTTCTGCTCACACTGCCCTACCCTGTGCTCTGACCTCTTTCTCCCCTCTCTCTCCAGATGAAATCTCGCGTCTTGTGACGGCCGGCCGCCCAACAACCTGCCCGCTTGACCCTATCCCCTCCTCTCTTCTCCAGAGCATTTCCGGAGACCTTCTCCCTTACCTCACCTCGCTCATCAACTCATCCCTGACCGCTGGCTACGTCCCTTCCGTCCTCAAGAGAGCGAGAGTTGCACCCCTTCTGAAAAAACCTACACTCAATCCCTCCGATGTCAACAACTACAGATCCCACAGTAACCCTAACCCAAGCTAGCTAGGTTGTAACAGTCCCACAGTAACCCTAACCCAAGCTAGCTAGGTTGTAACAGTCCCACAGTAACCCTAACCCAAGCTAACTAGGTTGTAACAGTCCCACAGTAACCCTAACCCAAGCTAGCTAGGTTGTAACAGTCCCACAGTAACCCTAACCCAAGCTAACTAGGTTGTAACAGTCCCACAGTAACCCTAACCCTAGCTAGCTAGGTTGTAACAGTCCCACAGTAACCCTAACCCTAGCTAGCTAGGTTGTAACACTCCCACAGTAACCCTAACCCTAACCCAAGCTAGTGTAACGGATGTGAAACGGCTAGCTTAGTTAGCGGTGTGCGCTAAATAGCGTTTCAATCGGTTACGTCACTTGCTCTGAGACCTTGAAGTAGTAGTTCCCCTTGCTCTGCAAGGGCCGCGGCTTTTGTGGAGCGATGGGTAACGATGCTTCCCCCGTGACTGTTGTCCTCTTCCAGAAGGTCCTATGGTCTCTTCCCTATGGGCAAACCTTCTTAAACCTATCTCCTGATTCTGTTACACTAGCTAGGTTGTAACAGTCCCACAGTAACCCTAACCCAAGCTAGCTAGGTTGTAAATGTCCCACAGTAACCTTAACCCAAGCTAGCTAGGTTGTAACAGTCCCACAGTAACCCTAACCCTAACCCAAGCTAGCTAGGTTGTAACAGTCCCACAGTAACCCTAACCCAAGCTAGCTAGGTTGTAAATGTCCCACAATTCCAGGAGGAGTTTACTTCACAAAACAACTGGCGAAAAGTAGACAAAACAAATACTTCAGGAAAACAAACAACTCAAGTTCATGAGTAAATACTGTTCGCTAACTCTAACTCACCTGTTTCCTGTACTTGTCTTTATCAACCAGACCCTGAGAGAATTGGTGCTGGGCTTCATCTCTGGCTCGGAACGCCTGCACACACACACACACACACACACACGATCATTATACAGCTGGAGGAAGTGGAGAAGGAGAGAGACCAGGTAACACACACACACACACACACACACACACTGTTTACAATGCTTGACACAAGATGTCTCTGTTATTGTTGTTGTTGTCTGCGTGTGTGTGTCTGTGTCTCTCTCTCTCTGTGTGTGTGTGTGTGTGTGTGTGTGTGTGTGTGTGTGTGTGTGTGTGTGTGTGTGTGTGTGTGTGTGTGTGTGTGTGTGTTACCTGGTCTCTCTCCTTCTCCACTTCCTCCAGCTGTATAATGATGGTGTGTGTGTGTGTGTGTGTGTGTGTGTGTGTGTGTGTGTGTGTGTGTGTGTGTGTGTGTGTGTGTGTGTGTGTGTGTGTGTGTGTGTGTTACCTGGTCTCTCTCCTTCTCCACCTCCTCCAGCTGTATAATGATGGTGTTCATCCTGTTTCTGTACATCTCACAGTCCTTCTGTAGTGTAGAGCTCCTGAGCTCCAGATCCTCTTTCTCCTCAAGGTACTAGACACACACACACATACACACACACACACACACACACACACATACACACACACACGTCAGGATCAGGGACTAGGGGTCGATTCACAATTCAGAAATGACACAGACAGAAGTCAAGTAGACTCAGTCGATTCAACTTAAATATCAACCAGATGCAGGATTTCTAGTAAACTCAACACTAGATTCTAATTCGCTCAGCACTAGATTATAATTCGCTCAGCACTAGATTATAATTCGCTCAGGACTAGATTCTAATTCGCTCAACACTAGATTCTAATTCGCTCAACCCTAGATTCTAATTCGCTCAGCTCTAGATTCTAATTCGCTCAGCGCTAGATTCTAATTCGCTCAGCGCTAGATTCTAATTCGCTCATCGCTAGATTCTAATTCGCTCAGCGCTAGATTCTAATTCGCTCAGCACTAGATTCTAACTCGCTCAGCACTAGATTCTAATTCGCTCAGCACTAGATTCTAATTCGCTCAGCACTAGATTCTAATTCGCTCAACACTAGATTCTAATTCGCTCAGCACTAGATTCTAATTCGCTCAGCACTAGATTCTAATTCGCTCAGCACTAGATTCTAATTCGCTCAGCACTAGATTCTAATTCGCTCAGCACTAGATTCTAATTCGCTCAGCACTAGATTCTAATTTGCTCAGCACTAGATTCTAATTCGCTCAGCACTAGATTCTAATTCACTCAGCACTAGATTCTAATTCGCTCAGCACTAGATTCTAATTCACTCAACACTATATTCTAATTCGCTCAGCACTAGATTCTAATTCGCTCAGCACTAGATTCTAATTCGCTCAGCACTAGATTCTAATTCGCTCAGCACTAGATTCTAATTCGCTCAGCACTAGATTCTAATTCGCTCAAAATTGTTCCATCTGTGAGGTGCACTTTTCAAACGAACTTGTTGAGTGAAATTACTAATTCATGTTTGCTCAATGCTACTCAAAACCACACCCATCATTATCATATTTCCCAGCATTCTGTATTGCAGGTTGATTTTCAGAATTGTTTGTTTCAATACCTGTACTGTTTTATATTCATTGACTGCTTGATTAGTCTTGCGCTACAAAAGGTAAACAACACACTGTATTTCTAAACTAATCCAATCTGTTGGTAGTTGCACATATAGTACCTGTTACTGAGACGGTTGATCCAGTTCAGATGAATGAAGTAGTCTCATTAGTCAATCTTCCCTACCCCGGCAGTCATTCTGAATGCAGTTGTCAATTGTTGGATAACCTCAGTCTGGCTGTATTCCAGTAGGAATTACACATCACTTTGCAAGCCATAAATATGTGACTTGCAGGCTTGATGTGGCTTGTAAACCAGGAGTTTCAGAACACTGTTAGGGTGTGACTAGGCTCTCAAAGGAAGGCCTTATGATACAATATACTGTATGTCATGTACTGTATGTAATGTATGTATTGTCATAATTCATATTGAGAATGTACAGTATATTGGTTCAGAAATAGAAATCCTACTGCAGCTGGTTGCCTTGATATTTTGAGTTTGCTCAACATCTTTTTTCCCCGGTGTGTGTGTATAACCTAATACTACTATAATACTACTATAATAACCTTGTCTCGTAGCTCCTCCGCCTGCCGTATCTCCTCATGCAGGTTGTACAGTAATACTACTATAGTACTACTATAATACTACTATAATAACCTTGTCTCGTAGCTCCTCCGCCTGCCGTATCTCCTCATGCAGGTTGTACAGTAATACTACTATAGTACTACTATAATACTACTATAATAACCTTGTCTCGTAGCTCCTCCGCCTGCCGTATCTCCTCATGCAGGTTGTACAGTAATACTACTATAGTACTACTATAATACTACTATAATAACCTTGTCTCGTAGCTCCTCCGCCTGCCGTATCTCCTCATGCAGGTTATACAGTAATACTACTATAGTACTACTATAATACTACTATAATAACCTTGTCTCGTAGCTCCTCCGCCTGCCGTATCTCCTCATGCAGGTTGTACAGTAATACTACTATAGTACTACTATAATACTACTATAATAACCTTGTCTCGTAGCTCCTCTGCATCTCCTCATGCAGGTTATACAGTAATACTACTATAGTACTACTATAATACTACTATAATAACCTTGTCTCGTAGCTCCTCCGCCTGCCGTATCTCCTCATGCAGGTTGTACAGTAATACTACTATAGTACTACTATAATACTACTATAATAACCTTGTCTCGTAGCTCCTCCGCCTGCCGTATCTCCTCATGCAGGTTATACAGTAATACTACTATAGTACTACTATAATACTACTATAATAACCTTGTCTCGTAGCTCCTCCGCCTGCCGTATCTCCTCATGCAGGTTGTACAGTAATACTACTATAGTACTACTATAATACTACTATAATAACCTTGTCTCGCAGCTCCTCCGCCTGCCGTATCTCCTCATGCAGGTTGTACAGTAATACTACTATAGTACTACTATAATACTACTATAATAACCTTGTCTCGTAGCTCCTCCGCCTGCCGTATCTCCTCATGCAGGTTATACAGTAATACTACTATAGTACTACTATAATACTACTATAATAACCTTGTCTCGTAGCTCCTCAGCCTGCCGTATCTCCCCATGCAGGTTGTACAGTAATACTACTATAGTACTACTATAATACTACTATAATAACCTTGTCTCGTAGCTCCTCAGCCTGCCGTATCTCCTCATGCAGGTTGTACAGTAATACTACTATAGTACTACTATAATACTACTATAATAACCTTGTCTCGTAGCTCCTCCGCCTGCCGTATCTCCTCATGCAGGTTATACAGTCTGTTGACCAGGTCTTGTCTGTCTTCTAACGCCTCCTGGCGGTCGTGTTCCAGAATGTCCAGGATCGCCTTGTCAGACGCAGGCAGAGGCCCTGGCTACACATGCACACACACAAACACACACACGCACACGCACGCACACACACACACACACACACACATGCACACAAACACACACATGCACACACACGTGCACACACACGTGCACACACACACACACACATCCAGGGGAGAAAGTAGAATGAATGCATCATTTGGATTCCCAAAGTTAAATAAATAAAGGTTATAGGCTAAGGGTTAAGTGTTAGGGGTTAGGGTTATGGGTAAGGGTTATGGGTAGGGGTTAAGGGTAGGGGTTAAGGTTTAGGGTTAAGGGGTTTGGGTTAAGAGTTTGGGGTTGGGGGTTTGGGGTTAGTGGTTAAGGGTTATGGGTAGGGGTTAAGGGTAGGGGTTAAGGGTTAAGGGTAGGGGTTAGGGGTTAAGGGTTAAGGGTAGGGGTTAGGGGTTGGGGGTTTGTGGTTAAGGGTTATGGGTATGGGTTAAGGGTAGGGGTTACGGGTAGGGGTCAAGGGTAGGGGTTAAGGGTTAGGGTTAGGGGTTAAGGATTATAGGTAGGGGTTAAGGGTAGGGGTTAAGGATTATGGGTAGGGGTTAAGGGTTCAGGGTCGGTGTTAGGGGGTAGGGGTAAAGGGGTTATGGGTAGGGGTTTGCGTTAAGAGTTTGGAGTTGTGGTAAGGGTTAAGGGTTATGGGTAAGGGTTGAGGGTTACGGGTAGGAGTTAGGGGTTAAGGGTAGGGTTTGGGTTAAGAGTTTGGGGTTGGGGGTTAAGGGTAGGGGTTTGGGTTAAGAGTTAGGGGTTGGGGATTAGGGGTTAGGGGTTAAGAGTTTGGGTTTGGGGTTGGGGTTAGGGTTTGGGGTTGGGGGTTAGTGGTTAGGGTTAAGGGTAGGAGTTTGAGTTAAGAGTTAGGGTTTAAGGGTTTGGGGGTAGGGGTTAGGGGTTAAGGATTGGGTTTGGGGGTTAGGGTGAAGGGTTTGGGGTTGGGGGTTAAGGGTTTGGGTTAAGGGTAGGGGTTTGGGTTAAGAGTTAGGGTTTGGGGGTAGGGGTTAAGGGTTGGGGTTAAGGGTAGAGGTTAAGGGTTAGGGATTTGGGTTAGGGGTGAGGGGTTAATGGTTGAGGGTAGGGCTTTGGGTTAGGGGTTGGGGGTTAGATGTTAGGTCTTAGGGTTAAGGGTATGTGTTAGGGGTTAAGGGTAGGGGTTAGGGTTAAGGGTATGTGTTAGGGATTAAGAGTTAAGGGTAGGTGTTAGGGTAGGGGTTAAGGGTTGGGTACCTGTATGATAGGGTTAGGGTTAAGGGTAGGGGTTAGGGTTAAGGGTATGTGTTAGGGATTAAGAGTTAAGGGTAGGTGTTAGGGTTAAGGGTTAGGGTTGGGTACCTGTATGATAGATTGCAGCTCCTGCAGTTTGATCTTCAGAACCTCGTTCTCTCTCTCCAGTTCGAAGATCTGTTCTTTTCTCGGTCGGTTCTCGATGTCGTTCTTCAGTTTCAGACTCTGTTTTCTCTCCATCTTACATTCTTCCTCTAGCTTGTTTAGTCTGTGTTTCAGCTGGTCGATCTAATATAATAATGATAATAATAATTATATAATAATAATAATGTAATAATATAATAATGATTATAATAATATAATGATTATAATAATATAATGATTATAATAATATAATAATGATAGTAATATAATAATACTATAATAATAATACTATAATAATAATAATATAATAATGATAGTAATATAATAATAATAATAATACTATAATTATAATATAATAATGATAATAATATAATAATAATAATATAATAATAATAATAATAATATATAATAATAATATATAATATAATAATGATAATAATATAATAATAATAATATAATAATAATATAATAATGATAGTAATATAATAATACTATAATAATAATAATATAATAATGATAATAATAATATAATAATGATAGTAATATAATAATAATGTAATAATATAATGATAATAATAATATAATAATGATAGTAATATAATAATAATGTAATAATATAATGATAATATAATGATGTAATAATATAATAATGATAGTAATATAATAATACTATAATAATAATATAATAATAATAATAATATAATAATAATAATAATATAATAATAATATAATAATGATAGTAATATAATAATAATAATATAATAATAATATAATAATGATAATAATAATATAATAATGATAGTAATATAATAATACTAATAATTATAATATAATAATAATAATATAATAATAATATAATAATGATAATAATAATATAATAATGATAGTAATATAATAATAATAATATTATTATAATAATAATGTAATAATACTATAATAATAATATAATAATATCACTATAATAATTATAATTATAATAATAATAATATCATTATAATATAATAATAATAATATAATAATAATATAATTGTAATATAATATAATAATAATAATAATATCATTATAATATAATAATGATAATAATATAAGAATTATAATTATAATATAATAATGATATAAGAATTATAATTATAATATAATTATAATATCATAATAATAATAATTACACTCCTCTAGCTTGTTTAGTCTGTGTTTCAGCTGGTCGATCTAATATAATAATAATAATTACACTCCTCTAGCTTGTTTAGTCTGTGTTTCAGCTGGTCGATCTAATATAATAATAATAATTACACTCCTCTAGCTTGTTTAGTCTGTGTTTCAGCTGGTCGATCTAATATAATAATAATAATTACACTCCTCTAGCTTGTTTAGTCTGTGTTTCAGCTGGTCGATCTAATATAATAATAATAATTACACTCCTCTAGCTTGTTTAGTCTGTGTTTCAGCTGGTCGATCTAATATAATAATAATAATTACACTCCTCTAGCTTGTTTAGTCTGTGTTTCAGCTGGTCGATCTAATATAATAATAATAATTACACTCCTCTAGCTTGTTTAGTCTGTGTTTCAGCTGGTCGATCTAATATAATAATAATAATTACACTCCTCTAGCTTGTTTAGTCTGTGTTTCAGCTGGTCGATCTAATATAATAATAATAATTACACTCCTCTAGCTTGTTTAGTCTGTGTTTCAGCTGGTCGATCTAATATAATAATAATAATATACAGAGGGACTGAAGCTGTTTAATCTTCACAAAGAGAGATGAGGTGTGTGTGTGTGTGTGTGTGTGTGTGTGTGTGTGTGTGTGTGTGTGTGTGTGTGTGTGTGTGTGTGTGTGTGTGTGTGTGTGTGTGTGTGTGTGTGTGTGTGTGTGTGTGTGTGTGTGTGTGTGTGTGTGTGTGTACCTCCAGCTGCAGGTCCCTGCTCCTCATCACAGCCATGTTCTTCTCCTCGCTGGCGTTCTGCATGGCCAGTTTATAGTTCTCATCCTTCACCCTCAGTAGCTCATCATTGTAGTTGTTCCTATCTTCCTTCATCTTGTTGTATCCTGGAATATACAGTACCAGTCAAAAGGACACATCTACTCATTCAAAAAAAAAATTCTACTATTTTCAACAATGTAGAATATTAGTGAAGACATTAAACTATGAAATAGCATATATGGATTAAAAAATATATATATTTTATATTTAGATTCTTCACAGTAGCCACCCTTTGCCTTGATGACAGCTTTGCACACTCTTGGCATTCTCTCAACCAGCTTCACCTGGAATGCTTTTCAAACAGCCTTGAAGGAGTTCCCATATATTTTTAGCACTTGTTGGCTGCTTTTCCTTCACTCTGCGATCCAACTCATCCCAAAACATCTCATTTGGGTTGAGGTTGGGTGATTGTGGAGGCCAGGGCATCTGATGCAGCACTCCATCACTCTCCATCTTGTTCAAATAGCCCCCACACCATCACATGGTGGCATACTGCTGGAGAATGCTGTGGTAGCCATGCTGGTTGAGTGTGCCTTGAATTCTAAATAAATAATGACATTGTCACCAGCAAAGCACCCCCACACCACCACACCTCCTCCTCCATGCTTCACGACGGGAACCACACGTGCGGAGATCATCCGTTCACCTACTCTGCGTCTCACAAAGACACAGAGGTTGGAAACAAAAATCTCAAATTTGTCATAAGACCAAAGGACAGATTTCCACTGCTTGTGTTTCTTGGCCCAAGTCTCTTCTTATTATTGATGCCCTTTTGTAGTGGTTTCTTTGCAGCAATTCGATCATGAAGGCCATGCAGTCTCCTCTGAACAGTTGATGTTGGGATGTGTCTGTTACTGGAACTCTGTGAACCATTTATTTGGGCTGCAATCTGAGGTGCAGGTAACCCTGTGTCTTCCTTTTCTGTCCTCATGAGAGTCAATTTCATCATAGTGTTTGATGGTTTTTGCAACTGCGCTTGAATAAACTTTCAAAGTTCTTAACATTTTCCAGATTGACTGACGTTGTGTTTTCTGTAAAGACCTTAATGATCACTGTTTTACAGCCTGTGTTCATAATGGCTGCTCAGTGAAACCACCTGTCCTGACTTGTCATAGACGCTTGCCAAAAAATCAGCTTGATCTGAAGAAAACGCTTGGACCATCTTTATTGATATTTTCAGTTAACAAATACGCAGCCATAAAGGAAAATGGGAATTTAAAACAGGTTCCTGGTTCGACCGTGATCTGGTTACACCTCCTCAAGAATTATATTTGGCAAATTGCTCAGAACTAGAATTGTCACGTTCTGACCACAGTTCTGTTATTTTATTCTTTGTTTTAGTATGGTCAGGGCGTGAGTTGGGGTGGGCAGTCTGTTTGTTTTAGTATGGTCAGGGCGTGAGTTGGGGTGGGCAGTCTGTTTGTTTTAGTATGGTCAGGGCGTGAGTTGGGGTGGGCAGTCTGTTTGTTTTAGTATGGTCAGGGCGTGAGTTGGGGTGGGCAGTCTATGTTTGTTTTAGTATGGTCAGGGCGTGAGTTGGGGTGGGCAGTCTGTTTGTTTTAGTATGGTCAGAGCGTGAGTTGGGGTGGGCAGTCTGTTTGTTTTAGTATGGTCAGGGAGTGAGTTGGGGTGGGCAGTCTATGTTTGTTTTAGTATGGTCAGGGAGTGAGTTGGGGTGGGCAGTCTGTTTGTTTTAGTATGGTCAGGGCGTGAGTTGGGGTGGGCAGTCTGTTTGTTTTAGTATGGTCAGGGCGTGAGTTGGGGTGGGCAGTCTGTTTGTTTTAGTATGGTCAGGGCGTGAGTTGGGGTGGGCAGTCTGTTTGTTTTAGTATGGTCAGGGCGTGAGTTGGGGTGGGCAGTCTGTTTGTTTTAGTATGGTCAGGGCGTGAGTTGGGGTGGGCAGTCTGTTTGTTTTAGTATGGTCAGGGCGTGAGTTGGGGTGGGCAGTCTGTTTGTTTTAGTATGGTCAGGGAGTGAGTTGGGGTGGGCAGTCTATGTTTGTTTTAGTATGGTCAGGGAGTGAGTTGGGGTGGGCAGTCTGTTTGTTTTAGTATGGTCAGGTCGTGAGTTGGGGTGGGCAGTCTGTTTGTTTTAGTATGGTCAGGGAGTGAGTTGGGGTGGGCAGTCTGTTTGTTTTAGTATGGTCAGGTCGTGAGTTGGGGTGGGCAGTCTGTTTGTTTTAGTATGGTCAGGGCGTGAGTTGGGGTGGGCAGTCTGTTTGTTTTAGTATGGTCAGGGCGTGAGTTGGGGTGGGCAGTCTGTTTGTTTTAGTATGGTCAGGGAGTGAGTTGGGGTGGGCAGTCTATGTTTGTTTTAGTATGGTCAGGGAGTGAGTTACTGGGCAGTCTGTTTGTTTTAGTATGGTCAGGGCGTGAGTTGGGGTGGGCAGTCTGTTTGTTTTAGTATGGTCAGGGCGTGAGTTGGGGTGGGCAGTCTGTTTGTTTTAGTATGGTCAGGGCGTGAGTTGGGGTGGGCAGTCTGTTTGTTTTAGTATGGTCAGGGCGTGAGTTGGGGTGGGCAGTCTATGTTTGTTTTAGTATGGTCAGGCGTGAGTTGGGGTGGGCAGTCTGTTTGTTTTAGTATGGTCAGATAAGTTGGGGTGGGCAGTCTGTTTGTTTTAGTATGGTCAGGGCGTGAGTTGGGGTGGGCAGTCTGTTTGTTTTATATGGTCAGACAGTCTGTTTGTTTTAGTATGGTCAGGGAGTGAGTTGGGGTGGGCAGTCTATGTTTGTTTTAGTATGGTCAGGGAGTGAGTTGGGGTGGGCAGTCTGTTTGTTTTAGTATGGTCAGGGCGTGGTTGGGGTGGGCAGTCTGTTTGTTTTAGTATGGTCAGGGCGTGAGTTGGGGTGGGCACCTGTTTGTTTTAGTATGGTCAGGGCGTGAGTTGGGGTGGGCAGTCTATGTTTGTTTTAAAAATCAGGGCGTGAGTTGGGGTGGGCAGTCTGTTTGTTTTAGTATGGTCAGAGCGTGAGTTGGGGTGGGCAGTCTGTTTGTTTTAGTATATTTTGGGCAGTCTGTTTGTTTTAGTATGGTCAGAGCGTGAGTTGGGGTGGGCAGTCTGTTTGTTTTAGTATGGTCAGGGAGTGAGTTGGGGTGGGCAGTCTATGTTTGTTTTAGTATGGTCAGGGAGTGAGTTAAAAACAGTCTGTTTGTTTTAGTATGGTCAGGGCGTGAGTTGGGGTGGGCAGTCTGGTTTTAGTATGGTCAGGGCGTGAGTTGGGGTGGGCAGTCTGTTTGTTTTAGTATGGTCAGGGCGTGAGTTGGGGTGGGCAGTCTGTTTGTTTTAGTATGGTCAGGGCGTGAGTTGGGGTGGGCAGTCTGTTTGTTTTAGTATGGTCAGGGCGTGAGTTGGGGTGGGCAGTCTGTTTGTTTTAGTATGGTCAGGGCGTGAGTTGGGGTGGGCAGTCTGTTTGTTTTAGTATGGTCAGGGCGTGAGTTGGGGTGGGCAGTCTGTTTGTTTTAGTATGGTCAGGCGTGAGTTGGGGTGGGCAGTCTGTTTGTTTTTAGTATGGTCAGGTCGTGAGTTGGGGTGGGCAGTCTGTTTGTTTTAGTATGGTCAGGGAGTGAGTTGGGGTGGGCAGTCTGTTTGTTTTAGTATGTCAGGTTGAGTTTTCTGTTTGTTTTAGTATGGTCAGGGCGTGAGTTGGGGTGGGCAGTCTGTTTGTTTTAGTATGGTCAGGGCGTGAGTTGGGGTGGGCAGTCTGTTTGTTTTAGTATGGTCAGGGAGTGAGTTGGGGTGGGCAGTCTATGTTTGTTTTAGTATGGTCAGGGAGTGAGTTGGGGTGGGCAGTCTGTTTGTTTTAGTATGGTCAGGGCGTGAGTTGGGGTGGGCAGTCTGTTTGTTTTAGTATGGTCAGGGCGTGAGTTGGGGTGGGCAGTCTGTTTGTTTTAGTATGGTCAGGGCGTGAGTTGGGGTGGGCAGTCTGTTTGTTTTAGTATGGTCAGGGCGTGAGTTGGGGTGGGCAGTCTATGTTTGTTTTAGTATGGTCAGGTCGTGAGTTGGGGTGGGCAGTCTGTTTGTTTTAGTATGGTCAGGTCGTGAGTTGGGGTGGGCAGTCTGTTTGTTTTAGTATGGTCAGGTCGTGAGTTGGGGTGGGCAGTCTATGTTTGTTTTAGTATGGTCAGGGCGTGAGTTGGGGTGGGCAGTCTGTTTGTTTTAGTATGGTCAGGGCGTGAGTTGGGGTGGGCAGTCTATGTTTGTTTTTAGTATGGTCAGGGCGTGAGTTGGGGTGGGCAGTCTGTTTGTTTTAGTATGGTCAGGTCGTGAGTTGGGGTGGGCAGTCTGTTTGTTTTAGTATGGTCAGGTCGTGAGTTGGGGTGGGCAGTCTGTTTGTTTTAGTATGGTCAGGGCGTGAGTTGGGGTGGGCAGTCTGTTTGTTTTAGTATGGTCAGGGCGTGAGTTGGGGTGGGCAGTCTGTTTGTTTTAGTATGGTCAGGGCGTGAGTTGGGGTGGGCAGTCTGTTTGTTTTAGTATGGTCAGGGCGTGAGTTGGGGTGGGCAGTCTGTTTGTTTTAGTATGGTCAGGGCGTGAGTTGGGGTGGGCAGTCTGTTTGTTTTAGTATGGTCAGGGCGTGAGTTGGGGTGGGCAGTCTGTTTGTTTTAGTATGGTCAGGGCATGAGTTGGGGTGGGCAGTCTATGTTTGTTTTAGTATGGTCAGGGCGTGAGTTGGGGTGGGCAGTCTGTTTGTTTTAGTATGGTCAGGTCGTGAGTTGGGGTGGGCAGTCTGTTTGTTTTAGTATGGTCAGGGCGTGAGTTGGGGTGGGCAGTCTGTTTGTTTTAGTATGGTCAGGGCGTGTTTGTCTGTTTGTTTTAGTATGGTCAGGGCGTGAGTTGGGGTGGGCAGTCTGTTTGTTTTAGTATGGTCAGGGCGTGAGTTGGGGTGGGCAGTCTGTTTGTTTTAGTATGGTCAGGGCGTGAGTTGGGGTGGGCAGTCTGTTTGTTTTAGTATGGTCAGGGCGTGAGTTGGGGTGGGCAGTCTGTTTGTTTTAGTATGGTCAGGGCGTGAGTTGGGGTGGGCAGTCTGTTTGTTTTAGTATGGTCAGGGCGTGAGTTGGGGTGGGCAGTCTATGTTTGTTTTAGTATGGTCAGGGCGTGAGTTGGGGTGGGCAGTCTGTTTGTTTTAGTATGGTCAGGGCGTGAGTTGGGGTGGGCAGTCTGTTTGTTTTAGTATGGTCAGGGCGTGAGTTGGGGTGGGCAGTCTGTTTGTTTTAGTATGGTCAGGGCGTGAGTTTGGGTGGGCAGTCTATGTGTGTTTTTCTATGTTGGTTTTTGTGTTCGGCCTAGTATGGTTCTCAATCAGAGGCAGGTGTCGTTAGTTGTCTCTGATTGAGAATCATACTTAGGTTGCCTGGTTGTCTCTGATTGAGAATCATACTTAGGTTGCCTGGTTGTCTCTGATTGCGAATCATACTTAGGTTGCCTGGTTGTCTCTGATTGAGAATCATACTTAGGTTGCCTGGTTGTCTCTGATTGAGAATCATACTTAGGTTGCCTGGTTGTCTCTGATTGAGAATCATACTTAGGTAGCCTGGTTGTCTCTGATTGAGAATCATACTTAGGTTGCCTGGTTGTCTCTGATTGAGAATCATACTTAGGTTGCCTGGTTGTCTCTGATTGAGAATCATACTTAGGTTGCCTGGTTGTCTCTGATTGAGAATCATACTTAGGTAGCCTGGTTGTCTCTGATTGAGAATCATACTTAGGTTGCCTGGTTGTCTCTGATTGAGAATCATACTTAGGTTGCCTGGTTGTCTCTGATTGAGAATCATACTTAGGTTGCCTGGTTGTCTCTGATTGAGAATCATACTTAGGTAGCCTGGTTGTCTCTGATTGAGAATCATACTTAGGTTGCCTGGTTGTCTCTGATTGAGAATCATACTTAGGTTGCCTGGTTGTCTCTGATTGAGAATCATACTTAGGTTGCCTGGTTGTCTCTGATTGAGATTCATACTTAGGTTGCCTGGTTGTCTCTGATTGAGAATCATACTTAGGTTGCCTGGTTGTCTCTGATTGAGAATCATACTTAGGTAGCCTGGTTGTCTCTGATTGAGAATCATACTTAGGTTGCCTGGTTGTCTCTGATTGAGAATCATACTTAGGTTGCCTGGTTGTCTCTGATTGAGAATCATACTTAGGTTGCCTGGTTGTCTCTGATTGAGAATCATACTTAGGTAGCCTGGTTGTCTCTGATTGAGAATCATACTTAGGTTGCCTGGTTGTCTCTGATTGAGAATCATACTTAGGTTGCCTGGTTGTCTCTGATTGAGAATCATACTTAGGTTGCCTGGTTGTCTCTGATTGAGAATCATACTTAGGTAGCCTGGTTGTCTCTGATTGAGAATCATACTTAGGTTGCCTGGTTGTCTCTGATTGAGAATCATACTTAGGTTGCCTGGTTGTCTCTGATTGAGAATCATACTTAGGTAGCCTGGTTGTCTCTGATTGAGAATCATACTTAGGTTGCCTGGTTGTCTCTGATTGAGAATCATACTTAGGTAGCCTGGTTGTCTCTGATTGAGAATCATACTTAGGTAGCCTGGTTGTCTCTGATTGAGAATCATACTTAGGTAGCCTGGTTGTCTCTGATTGAGAATCATACTTAGGTAGCCTGGTTGTCTCTGATTGAGAATCATACGTAGGTAGCCTGGTTGTCTCTGATTGAGAATCATACTTAGGTAGCCTGGTTGTCTCTGATTGAGAATCATACTTAGGTAGCCTGGTTGTCTCTGATTGAGAATCATACTTAGGTAGCCTGGTTGTCTCTGATTGAGAATCATACTTAGGTAGCCTGGTTGTCTCTGATTGAGAATCATACTTAGGTAGCCTGGTTGTCTCTGATTGAGAATCATACTTAGGTAGCCTGGTTGTCTCTGATTGAGAATCATACTTAGGTTGCCTGGTTGTCTCTGATTGAGAATCATACTTAGGTAGCCTGGTTGTCTCTGATTGAGAATCATACTTAGGTAGCCTGGTTGTCTCTGATTGAGAATCATACTTAGGTAGCCTGGTTGTCTCTGATTGAGAATCATACTTAGGTAGCCTGGTTGTCTCTGATTGAGAATCATACTTAGGTAGCCTGGTTGTCTCTGATTGAGAATCATACTTAGGTAGCCTGGTTGTCTCTGATTGAGAACCATACTTAGGTAGCCTGGTTGTCTCTGATTGAGAATCATACTTAGGTAGCCTGGTTGTCTCTGATTGAGAATCATACTTAGGTAGCCTGGTTGTCTCTGATTGAGAATCATACTTAGGTAGCCTGGTTTCCCTGTTGGTTTGTGGGTGTTTGTTTTCCGTGTGAGTGTTTGGTCCTGTTTCGGTTTTGTATATTTCGCGTTTATTGTTTTGTATTTCAGTGTTCAGTTCGTTTCATTAAACATCATGAACACTTACCACGCTGCGCTTTGGTCCGATCCTTACTCCTCCTCAGACGAAGAGGAGGAAAACCCTTACACGAATACTCAGGCTGACTTGTTCAGGCAAATGAGAAATAAGGGCACTATCCAGAAGGCCAAAGTTAGTTACTTTAAGGAGCAGTTCTCTTGAGCGGCAGAGGCAAGGTGCAATAGATGGCATAAAATACAGTATATACATATGATATGAGTAATGTAAGATATTAAACATTATTAAAGTGTCATTATTTACTAACTTCATAAGGTTAGGGGCAGTATCCTGAATTTCGGAGAGTCTGGCGTGCCCAGAGTAAACTGCCTCTTACTCAGGCCCAGATGCTAGGATATGCATATAATTGGTAGATTTTGATAGAAAACACTCAAATTTCTAAAACTGTTCAAATCATTTCTATGAGTATAACAGAACTGATATGGCAGGTGAAAACCAGAGGAAAATCCATTCAGGAAATGGGATTTTTGACCTCCTTCATTTACATGCTTTGCTATGGAACAATGAAAGGAATAACTCCCAGATTGCAGTTCCTATGGCTTCCACTAGATGTCAACAGTCTTTAGACATGGTTTCAGGCTTGTTTTATGAAAAAAAAAACAAGAATAAGACTTTTTGGCAAGTGTCCACTTCCACTGTCACGATGACTGTGTGCACGCTGTAAGGTTGTTTTCCTTTCTATTGAATACGCTACTGTCCGGTTGAAATATGATCAATTATATAGATATTTGAGAAACTACGGATTAATTAGAAACATTGTTTGACTTGTTTTGACGAACTTTACCGGTACTATTAGGATGTATTCGTCTGCATGTCTTCAACGCCATTGAGCCAGTGGACTGAACAGAACAAGCCAACAAAACTGGGATATAGAGAGGGACTTTATC
>NW_026282556.1:10000-15000 GCF_023373465.1 Oncorhynchus keta | reverse complement strand
GTGTTGCCATCGTGACCAGTGAACTGAGATAAGGCAGAGCTTTACCGAGCATGGACTTGTAGATGACCTGTTTAGAATGGTGTCGTCTGCGAGGTGGATCAGGGAATCGCCCGCAGCAAGAGCAACATCCTTGATATATACAGAGAAAAGAGTCGGCCCGAGAATTGAACCCTGTGGCACCCCCATAGAGACTGCCAGAGGACCGGACAGCATGCCCTCCGATTTGACACACTGAACTCTGTCTGCAAAGTAATTGGCAAGGACTGATGGCAGTCCATTCTTGCATAATCAATGCTTGGAGTTTGTCAGAATTTGTGGGGTTTTGTTTGTCCACCCGCCTCTTGAGGATTGACCACAAGTTCTCAATGGGATTAAGATCTGGGGAGTTTCCTGGCCATGGACCCAAAATATCGATGTTTTGTTCCCCGAGCGACTTAGTTATCACTTTTGCCTTATGGCAAGGTGCTCCATCATGCTGGAAAAGGCATTGTTCGTCACCAAACTGTTCCTGGATGGTTGGGAGAAGTTGCTCTCAGAGGATGTGTTGGTACCATTCTTTATTCATGGCTGTGTTCGTAGGCAAAATTGTGAGTGAGCCCACTTCCTTGGCTGAGAAGCAACCCCACCCATTACTGTTGGCATGACACAGGACTGATGGTAGCTCTCACTTTGTCTTCTCCGGGCAAGCTTTTTTCCGGATGCTCCAAACAATCGGAAAGGGAATTCATTCGAGAAAATGCAGCAGTCCAATCCCTGTAACTTTTGCAGAATATCAGTCTGTCCTTGATGTTTTTCCTGGAGAGAAGTGGCTTCTTTGCTGCCCTTCTTGATACCATGCCATCCTCCAAGAGTCTTCGCCTCACTGTGCATGTAGATGCACTCACACCTGCCTGCTGCCATCCCTGCCCAGGCTCTGTACTGGTGGTGCCCCGATCCCGCAGCTGAATCATCTTTAGGAGACGGTCCTGGCGCTTGCTGGACTTTCTTGGGCACCCTGAAACCTTCTTCACAACAATTGAACCGCTCTCCTTTAGGTTCTTGATGATCCGATAAATGGTTGATTTAGGTGCAATCTTACTGGCAGCAATATCCTTGCCTGTGAAGCCCTTTTTGTGCAAAGCAATGAGGACGGTACGTGTTTCCTTGCAAGTAACAATGGTTTACAAAGGAAGAACAATGATTCCAAGCACCACCATTCTTTTAAAGCTTCCAGTCTGTTTTTCGAACTCAATCGGCATGACAGAGTGATCTCCAGCCTTGTCCTCGTCAACACGTACACCTGCGTTAACGAGATAATCACTGACATGATGTTTGTTGGTCCTTTTGTGGCAGGGCTGAAATGCAGTGGAAATGTTTTTGGGGATTCAGTTCATTTGCATGGCAAAGAGTGACTTTGCAATTAATTGCAATTCATCTGATCAGTCTTCATAACATTCTGGAGTCTATGCAAATTGCCACCATACAAACTGAGGCAGCAGACTTTGTGAAAAATAATATTTGTGTCTTTCTCAAAACTTTTGTCCACGACTGTAGAGACCAGTAGTAGAGAGTTAACCTAGCTGTGCGGTTGACCTTAGAGACCAGCAGTAGAGAGTTAACCTAGCTGTGCGGTTGACTTTAGAGACCAGCAGTAGAGAGATAACCTACCTGTGCGGTTGACCTTAGAGACCAGTAGTAGTGAGTTTAAGACCTCATCTTCGTCCTGTTCGTCTAGAACCTTACATTGGCGCAGGTAGGGAGTCAGTTTACCAGGCGAGATGTAGCGACTTAAGATGTAGCGGTTACTCTCCACTGACTCCCACAGAGACTCCGTGTCCTCACCTCCATTCTCCATCTCTACACACACACACACAGTGAAAGATGTTTACTATATCCATCTCTACACACACACAGTGAAAGATGTTTACTATATCCATCTCTACACACACACAGTGAAAGATGTTTACTATATCCATCTCTACACACACACAGTGAAAGATGTTTACTATATCCATCTCTACACACACACAGTGAAAGATGTTTACTATATCCATCTCTACACACACACAGTGAAAGATGTTTACTATATCCATCTCTACACACACACAGTGAAAGATGTTTACTATATCCATCTCTACACACACACAGTGAAAGATGTAGGTTTACTATATCCATCTCTACACACACACAGTGAGAGATGTTTACTATATCCATCTCTACACACACACAGTGAAAGATGTTTACTATATCCATCTCTACACACACACAGTGAGAGATGTTTACTATATCCATCTCTACACACACACAGTGAAAGATGTTTACTATATCCATCTCTACACACACACAGTGAAAGATGTTTACTATATCCATCTCTACACACACACAGTGAAAGATGTAGGTTTACTATATCCATCTCTACACACACACAGTGAAAGATGTAGGTTTACTATATCCATCTCTACACACACACAGTGAAAGATGTAGGTGTACTATATCCATCTCTACACACACACAGTGAAAGATGTAGGTTTACTATATCCATCTCTACACACACACAGTGAATGATGTTTACTATACCCACCTCTACACACACACAGTGAAAGATGTAGGTTTACTATATCCATCTCTACACACACACAGTGAAAGATGTTTACTATATCCATCTCTACACACACACAGTGAAAGATGTAGGTTTACTATATCCATCTCTACACACACACAGTGAAAGATGTTTACTATACCCATCTCTACACACACACAGTGAAAGATGTTTACTATATCCATCTCTACACACACACAGTGAAAGATGTAGGTTTACTATATCCATCTCTACACACACACAGTGAAAGATGTTTACTATATCCATCTCTACACACACACAGTGAAAGATGTAGGTTTACTATATCCATCTCTACACACACACAGTGAAAGATGTTTACTATATCCATCTCTACACACACACAGTGAAAGATGTTTACTATATCCATCTCTACACACACACAGTGAAAGATGTTTACTATATCCATCTCTACACACACACAGTGAAAGATGTTTACTATATCCATCTCTACACACACACAGTGAAAGATGTAGGTTTACTATATCCATCTCTACACACACACAGTGAAAGATGTTTACTATATCCATCTCTACACACACACAGTGAAAGATGTAGGTTTACTATATCCATCTCTACACACACACACAGTGAGAGATGTTTACTATATCCATCTCTACACACACACAGTGAAAGATGTAGGTTTACTATATCCATCTCTACACACACACAGTGAAAGATGTAGGTTTACTATATCCATCTCTACACACACACAGTGAATGATGTTTACTATATCCATCTCTACACACACACAGTGAAAGATGTTTACTATATCCATCTCTACACACACACAGTGAAAGATGTTTACTATATCCATCTCTACACACACACAGTGAAAGATGTTGGTGTACTATATCCATCTCTACACACACACAGTGAAAGATGTTTACTATATCCATCTCTACACACACACAGTGAAAGATGTTTACTATATCCATCTCTACACACACACAGTGAATGATGTTTACTATATCCATCTCTACACACACACACAGTGAAAGATGTTTACTATATCCATCTCTACACACACACAGTGAATGATGTTTACTATATCCATCTCTACACACACACAGTGAATGATGTTTACTATATCCATCTCTACACACACACAGTGAAAGATGTTTACTATATCCATCTCTACACACACACAGTGAAAGATGTTTACTATATCCATCTCTACACACACACAGTGAATGATGTTTACTATATCCATCTCTACACACACACAGTGAATGATGTTTACTATATCCATCTCTACACACACACAGTGAAAGATGTTTACTATATCCATCTCTACACACACACAGTGAATGATGTTTACTATATCCATCTCTACACACACACAGTGAAAGATGTTTACTATATCCATTACTATATCCATCTCTACACACACACAGTGAAAGATGTTTACTATATCCATCTCTACACACACACAGTGAATGATGTTTACTATATCCATCTCTACACACACACAGTGAAAGATGTTTACTATATCCATCTCTACACACACACAGTGAATGATGTTTACTATATCCATCTCTACACACACACAGTGAAAGATGTTTACTATATCCATCTCTACACACACACAGTGAAAGATGTAGGTTTACTATATCCATCTCTACACACACACAGTGAAAGATGTAGGTTCACTATATCCATCTCTACACACACACAGTGAAAGATGTTTACTATATCCATCTCTACACACACACAGTGAAAGATGTTTACTATACCCACCTCTACACACACACAGTGAAAGATGTTTACTATATCCATCTCTACACACACACAGTGAAAGATGTTTACTATATCCACCTCTACACACACACAGTGAAAGATGTAGGTTTACTATATCCATCTCTACACACACACAGTGAATGATGTTTACTATATCCATCTCTCTCTATATACAGAGCCTTGTAAAAGTATTCACAACCCTTGGTGTTTTTTCTATTTAGTTGCATTACAACCTGACCTCTAACCCTAACCCTAACCCTTACAACCTGACCTCTAACCCTAACCCTACAACCTGACATCTAACCCTAACCCTTACAACCTGACCCCTAACCCTTACAACCTGACCTCTAACCCTAACCCTTACAACCTGACCTCTAACCCTAACCCTAACCCTTACAACCTGACCCCTAACCCTAACCCTTACAACCTGACCTCTAACCCTAACCCTTACAACCTGACCTCTAACCCTAACCCTAACCCTTACAACCTGACGTCTAACCCTAACCCTTACAACCTGACCTCTAACCCTAACCCTAACCCTTACAACCTGACGTCTAACCCTAACCCTTACAACCTGACCTCTAACCCTAACCCTTAACCTGACCCCTAACCCTAACCCTTACAACCTGACCTCTAACCCTGACCTTTAAGTTGATTTTTATTA
>NW_026282556.1:0-5000 GCF_023373465.1 Oncorhynchus keta | reverse complement strand
GTGCTCAGGTATTCTGCCACTGTGTTCTCTCTGTTTAGGGTCAGTCACAGTGCTCAGGTATTCTGCCACTGTGTTCTCTCTGTGTAGGGCCAAATAGCATTCCAGTTTGCTCTGTTTTTTGGTCATTTCTTTCCAATGTGTCAAGTAATTATCTTTTAGTTTTCTCATGATTTGGTTGGGTCTAATTGTGTTGTTGTCCTGGGGCTCTGTGGGGTGTGTTTGTGTTTGTGAACAGAGCCCCAGGACCAGCTTGCTTAGGGACTCTTCTCCAGGTTCATCTCTCTGTAGGTGATGGCTTTGTTCTGGAAGGTTATAGAATTTAATAACGGTCCTTTTCTGGATTTTGATAATTAGCGGGTATCGGCCTTATTCTGCTCTGCATTATTTGGTGTTCTACGTTGTACACGGAGGATATTTTTGCAGAATTCTGCGTGCAGAGTCTCAATTTGGTGTTTGTCCCATTTTGTGAAGTCTTGGTTGAGAGCGGACCCCAGACCTCGCAACCATAAAGGGCAATGGGCTCTATGACTGATTCAAGTATTTTTAGCCAGATCCTAATTGGTATGTTGAAATGTATGTTCCTTTTGATGGCATAGAATGCCCTTCTTGCCTTGTCTCTCAGATCGTTCACACCTTTGTGGAAGTTACCTGTGGCGCTGATGTTTAGGCCAAGGTATGTATAGTTTTCTGTGTGCTCTAGGGCAACAATGTCTAGATGGAATTTGTGGTCCTGGTGACTGGCCCTTTTTTGGAACACCATTATTTTGGTCTTACTGAGATTTACTGTCAGGGTCCAGGTCTGACAGAATCTGTGCATAAGATCTAGGTGCTGTTGTAGGCCCTCCTTGGTTGGTGACAGAAGCACCAGATCATCAGCAAACAGCAGACATTTGACTTCGGATTCTAGTAGGGTGAGGCCGGGTGCTGTCTCCTCTCTTTCTCTCTCTCTCTCTCTCTCTCTCTCTCTCTACCTCTCTACCTCTACCTCTACATATTTCTCTCTCTCTCTCTCTCTCTCTCTCTCTCTCTCTCTCTCTCTCTCTCTCTCTCTCTACCTCTACACATATTCTCTCTCTCTCTCTCTCTCTCTCTCTCTCTCTCTCTCCTCTCTCTCTCTCTACCTCTACATATTTCTCTCTCTCTCTCTCTCTCTCTCTCTCTCTCTCTCTACCTCTCTCTCTCTACCTCTACATATTTCTCTCTCTCTCTTCTCTCTCTCCTCTCTCTACCTCTCTCTCTACCTCTACATATTTCTCTCTCTCTCTCTCTCTCTCTCTCTCTCTCTCTCTCTCTCTCTCTCTCTCTACCTCTCTCTACCTCTACATATTTCTCTCTCTCTCTACCTCTCTCTCTCTACCTCTACATATTTCTCTCTCTCTCTTTCTCTCTCTCTCTCACTCTACATATTTCTCTCTCTCTTTTCTCTCTCTCAACCTCTCTCTCTCTACCTCTCTCTCTACCTCTACATATTTCTCTCTCTGTGTCTGGTTGGCCCTGCTCTACCCCTAACTCTAACCCTAGTGGCTCTATAACCCTGCTTTGTGTCTTCAGCCAGGCAAATCAGCCCTATCTAACACACACACCCCAGATAACAGCTCTATGCAAATGTATGTATGCATGTGTCAGGAAGGAAAGGAGACGGAAAGAACAGTTGTTACTGCACACACACACACACACACACACACACACACACACACACACACACACACACACACACACACACACACACACACACACACACACACACACACACACACACACACACACACACACACACACACACACACACAGACTGAGGAGGAGATTTAAACTACGAACTGTTACCTACCACACACACACACACACACACACACACACACACACACACACACGGTTACCCACAGACGTTTCCTCTTCTCTTAACTTGTAGTGTGTGACTCAGAAAGCCACTTCCTCCTTCTACTGCAGATGTTAAGACTCAGTTCAATGGAGACACATGTTAACAGGTGAAATAAACAGGGTTAGGGTTAGGGAGGGTGAGGGCCAACCACACATTGTACAGACTATATATCATGTCTAAATATACAGTGTTGTAACGATGTACAAATAGTTAAAGTACTAAAGGGAAAATAAATCAACATAAATATGGGTTGTATTTACAATAGTGTTTGTTCTTCACTGGTTGCCCTTTTCTTGTGGCAACAGGTCACACATCTTGCTGCTGTGATGTCACACTGTGGTATTTCACCCAGTAGATATGGGAGTTTATCAAAATTGGATTTGTTTTCTAATTTCTAATTTGTGGGTCTGTTTAATCTGAGGGAAATACGTGTCTCTAATATGGCCATATATTTGGGAGGTTAGTTAATGCAGCTGTTTCTATCTCCTTTTGTGGGCAGTGTGGACATAGCCTGTCTTCTCTTGAGTCCCAGGTCTGCCTTCGGCGGCCTTTCTCAATAGCAAGGCTCTCTCTCTCCCCTCCTTAATTTTGGGTCAAGTTTTCTGCCACAGTGGTCAGGTATTCGGCAGCCTTTCTCAATAGCAGGTTGGGTCTCTGCCACAGTCTCTCCCTCTCCTTAATGTTGGGTCAGGTATCTGCCACAGTGGTCAGGTATTCGGCAGCCTTTCTCAATAGCAAGGCTCTCTCTCCCTCTCCTTAATGTTGGGTCAGGTATTCTGCCACAGTTCTGCCACAGTGGGAAGGTATTTGGCAGCCTTTCTCAATAGCAAGGCTCTCTCTCCCTCTCCTTAATGTTGGGTCAGGTATTCTGCCACAGTGGGAAGGTATTTGGCAGCCTTTCTCAATAGCAAGGCTCTCTCTCCCTCTCCTTAATGTTGGGTCAGGTATTCTGCCACAGTGGGAAGGTATTTGGCAGCCTTTCTCAATAGCAAGGCTCTCTCTCTCCCTCTCCTTAATGTTGGGTCAGGTATTCTGCCACAGTGGGAAGGTATTTGGCAGCCTTTCTCAATAGCAAGGCTCTCTCTCTCCTCTCCTTAATGTTGGGTCAGGTATTCTGCCACAGTGGGAAGGTATTTGGCAGCCTTTCTCAATAGCAAGGCTCTCTCTCTCCCTCTCCTTAATGTTGGGTCAGGTATTCTGCCACAGTGGGAAGGTATTTGGCAGCCTTTCTCAATAGCAAGGCTCTCTCTCTCCCTCTCCTTAATGTTGGGTCAGGTATTCTGCCACAGTGGGAAGGTATTTGGCAGCCTTTCTCAATAGCAAGGCTCTCTCTCCCCTCTCCTTAATGTTGGGTCAGGTATTCTGCCACAGTGGGAAGGTATTTGGCAGCCTTTCTCAATAGCAAGGCTCTCTCTCCCTCTCCTTAATGTTGGGTCAGGTATTCTGCCACAGTGGTCAGGTATTTGGCAGCCTTCTCAATAGCAAGGCTCTCTCTCCCTCTCCTTAATTTTGGGTCAAGTTTTCTGCCACAGTGGTCAGGTATTTTGGCAGCCTTTCTCAATAGCAAGGCTCTCTCTCCCTCTCCTTAATGTTGGGTCAGGTATTCTGCCACAGTGGGAAGGTATTTGGCAGCCTTTCTCAATAGCAAGGCTCTCTCTCTCCCTCTCCTTAATGTTGGGTCAGGTATTCTGCCACAGTGGGAAGGTATTTGGCAGCCTTTCTCAATAGCAGGGCTCTCTCTCCCTCTCCTTAATGTTGGGTCAGGTATTCTGCCACAGTGGGGCTCTCTCTCCCTCTTAAGGGGTCAGGTATTCGGCAGCCTTTCTCAATAGCAAGGCTCTCTCTCCCTCTCCTTAATGTTGTTTTTTTGCCACTGTGAACTCTCTATTTAGGGCCAAATAGCATTTCAGTTTTTGGTCAATTCTTTCCAATGTGTTTTCTCATGATTTGGTTGGGTCTAATTGTGATGCTATTGCTGTCCTGGGGCTCTGTGGGGTCTGTTTGTGTTTGTGAACAGAGCCCCAGGACCAGCTTGCTTAGGGGACTCTTTTCCAGGTTCATCTCTCTGTAGGTGATGGTTTGTTTGTGATGGCTTTGTTATGGAAGGTTTGGGAATCGCCCTTTTAGGTGGTTGTAGAATTGAACGCCTCTTTTCTGATTTTGATCATTAGCGGGTATCGGCCTAATTCTGCCTATGCATTATTTGGTGTTTTACGTGCACACTGAGGATATTTTGGTGTCAATTTGGTGTTGGTCCCATTTTGTGAATTCTTAGTTGGTGAGCGGACCCCAAGACCTCACAACCATAAAGGACAATGAATTCTATAATTGATTCAACTATTTTTAGCCAGATCCAAATTGGGATGTCGAATTTTATGTTCCTTTGATGGCATAGAAGGCCCTTCTTGCCTTGTCTCTCAGATCGATCACAGCTTTGTGGAAGTTACCTGTGGCACTGATGTTTAGGCCGAGGTTCATGCAGTTTGTTTTTAGAGCAACGGTGTCTAGATGGAATTTGTATTTGTGGTCCTGGACCGTTGTTGGAACACCATTATTATTATGTTACAGTCAGGGCCCAGCTCTGACAGACTCTGTGCAGAAGATCAGCATGAAAAGCCTTTGTCTTTGTTTTTGTTTGTTTGTTTGTTTGTTAGGTGTGCAGGGTGAATGCGTGGTCTGTCGTGCGGTAAATTGGTGAAAAGCTAATTTGACATTTGCTTAGTACATTGTTTTCACTGAGGAAATGTACGACTCTGCCTTGTTATCTCTTGTTATCTCTCTTTTCCCTGTATCTTTCCATCTCATCTTTCTCTCTTTCCCTGTATCTTTCCATCTCTCTCTTTCTTTCCCTGTATCTTTCCATCTCTCTCTCTCTCTTTCCCTGTACCCTCTTGTTATCTCTCTCTTTCCCTGTATCTTTCCATCTCTCTCTCTCTTCCCTGTATCTTTCCATCTCTCTCTCTCTCTTTCCCTGTATCTTTCCATCTCTCTCTCTCTCTCTCTCTCTCTCTCTCTCTCTCTCTCTCTCTCTCTCTCTCTCTCTCTCTCTCTCTCTCTCTCGTTATCTCACCCTTTCCTGTATCTTTCCATCTCTCTCTCTCTCTTCCTGACCCTGAGCCAG
>NW_026282555.1:0-2949 GCF_023373465.1 Oncorhynchus keta | reverse complement strand
CGATTCTCGTTTGCTAAGTCAAACGACACCGCTAGTTCTGCCTCACACTGCCCTACCCTGTGCTCTGACCTCTTTCTCCCCTCTCTCCAGATGAAATCTCGCGTCTTGTGACGGCCGGTGTCGTAGATAATCGTTACAGAAATATAATACTGTCTATAGAAATATAATACTCTCAGAAGAAACTGTTGAATTCAATGTAGACTTTAATGCAAGTTATTAAAGCCGTGCTGGTCCGCGGGAAAGCCGCCGCTTCTTAGCACTGGCTCTGCTTTTATACATACATAGTATTGGTGTACATCACATATGTACACAAAGTCACTCCCCTTAGTATCTGCTTTTGGTCACAACGATGGCAGAACTCTTTCCATGTTCTAAAAATAATGTATATACTGCATGCCTATGTTTTACATGTTAGTCATCAGTCATCCTGCCTACATCTTTATTCCTGCACCCTGCTGACCACAGCATGTTCAGCTGTCATGAATGCATGGTCTTGGTTAATGTATTCCTACATAAATAGAGTATGGTCTGGGTGTCATATGGCCTGGATATCATCTTCTCTTAATGTGCATGTGCTTGCTACTTCAGCCTCTCAATGGTTTGCTCCAACTTGGCCGCCCAACAACCTGCCCGCTTGACCCTATCCCCTCCCCTCTCTTCTCCAGACCATTTCCGGAGACCTTCTCCCTTACCTCACCTCGCTCATCAACTCATCCCTGACCGCTGGCTACGCGTCCTTCCGTCTTCAAGAGAGCGAGAGCTGCACCTCTGAAAAAACCTACACTCGATCCCTCCAATGTCAACAACTACAGACCAGTATCCCTTCTTTCTTTTCTCTCCAACCTTGAGCGTGCCGTCCTTTGGCCAGCTCTACCGCTATCTCTCAGAATGACCTTCTTGATCCAAATCAGTCAGGTTTCAAGACTAGTCATTCAACTGAGACTGCTCTTCTCTGCATCACGGAGGCGCTCCGCACTCGCTAAAGCTAACTCTCTCCTCTGCTCTCATCCTTCTAGACCTATCGGCTGCTCTTCTACTGTGAACCATCAGATCCTCCTCTCCCACCCTCTCCCGAGTTGGGCATCTCCGGCGCGGCCCACGCTTGGATTGCGTCCTACCTGGACAGGTCGCTCACCAGGTGGCGTGGCGAGAATCTGTCTCCTCACCCCACGCCCTCACCACTGGTGTCCCCAGGCTCTGTTCTAGGCCCTCTCCTATTCTCGCTATACACCAAGTCACTTGGCTCTGTCATAACCTCACATGGTCTCTCCTATCATTGCGTATGCAGACGACACACAATTAATCTTCCTTCCCCTTCTGATGACCAGGTGGCGAATCGCATCTCTGCATGTCTGGCAGACATATCAGTGTGGATGACGGATCACCACCTCAAGCTGAACTCTCGGCAAGACGGAGCTTCTCTTCCTCCCGGGAAGGACTGCCCGCTCCATGATCTCGCCATCACGGTTGACAACTCCATTGTGTCCTCCTCCCAGAGCGCTAAGAACCTTGGCGTGATCCTGGACAACACCCTGACGTTCTCAACTAACATCAGGCGGTGTCCCGTTCCTGTAGGTTCATGCTCTACAACATCCGCAGAGTACGACCCTGCCTCACACAGGAAGCGGCGCAGGTCCTAATCCAGGCACTTGTCATCTCCCGTCTTGATTACTGCAACTCGCTGTTGGCTGGGCTCCCTGCCTGTGCCATTAAACCCCTACAACTCATCCAGAACGCCGCAGCCCGTCTGGTGTTCAACCTTCCCAAGTTCTCTCACTGCCACCCCGCTCCTCCGCTCTCTCCACTGGCTTCCAGTTGAAGCTCGCATCCGCTACAAGACCATGGTGCTTGCCTACGGAGCTGTGAGGGGAACGGCACCTCAGTACCTCCAGGCTCTGATCAGGCCCTACACCCAAACAAGGGCACTGCGTTCATCCACCTCTGGCCTGCTCGCCTCCCTACCACTGAGGAAGTACAGTTCCCCGCCAGCCCAGTCAAAACTGTTCGCTGCTCTGGCCCCAATGGTGGAACAAAACTCCCTCACGACGCCAGGACATGGAGTCAATCACCACCTTCCGAGACACCTGAAACCCCACTCCTTCAAGGAATACCTAGGATAGGGTAAGTAAGGGTAAGTAATCCTTCTCACCCCTTCTCCCCCCCAACAAGATTTAGATGCAAGGCTGTTCCACTGCGTCATAGGTTTGCACCACTTGTAAGTCGCTCTGGATAAGAGCGTCTGCTAAATGACTTAAATGTAAATGTAAATGAAGAATGGAGTGGCCGAGCCAGTCTCCAGATCTCAACCCCATAGAAAATCTTTGGAGGGAGTTGAAAGTCCGTGTTGCCCAGCAACAGCCCCCAAAACATCACTGCTCTAGAGGAGATCTGCATGGAGGAATGGGCCAAAATACCAGCAACAGTGTGTGAAAACCTTGTGAAGACTTACAGAAAACGTTTGACCTCTGTCATTGCCAACAAAGGGTATATTACAAAGTATTGAGATACACTTTTGTTATTGACCAAATACTTATTTTCCACCATAATTTGCAAATAAATTCATATAAAATCCAATGTGATCTTCTGGATTTTTTCTCATTTTGTCTGTCATAGTTGAAGTGTACCTATGATGAAAATTACAGGCCTCTCTCATCTTTTTAAGTGGGAGAACTTGCAATTGGTGGCTGACTAAATACTTTTGTGCCCCACTGTACATTAATTCAGGCTAGAAGAGTGTAGACCCAATGACAAACGCCCAATGTCATTACACTTTTGGGTGTTTCTGTGACTGTGTGTCTGTATGTCTGTACCCTGTCTTTGTTTGTGTGTGTCTGCGTGTATCATCGCTTGTGTGTGTGTGTGTGTGTGTGTGTGTGTGTGTGTGTGTGTGTGTGTGTGTGTGTGTGTGTGTGTGTGTGTGTGTGTGTGTGTGTGTGTGTGTGTGTGTGT
>NW_026282554.1:0-7574 GCF_023373465.1 Oncorhynchus keta | reverse complement strand
TGTAAAGCAGGGGTGTCAAAGTCAAATGGACGGAGGCCAAATAAAGATTGCTTCACAAAGCCGGGCCGGACTGTTCGAATGTTCATTGAAAAAAAATTTTAAATGGCATATGGTCTAGTGAACCCTAATTGAACCTACTGAAAACCTAACAAATATATTCCAATATGATCAGATAAATAAAGCAATATTTTCTTATGGCTCTGTCAGTAATCTTTAATTTTCAACAGACACAAAGACAAAAATTTCCTTTATATAAAAATCCCCATAACATGAACATTAAATGAAAGAAACCGATTATTCAAGGCACCATCAGTAGCCTATATTTTCTATTTTAGCAAAAGTGGGCTAAATTTACTTCAAAGAAAAAAACAATAATAGCAATTTTCTATCATCCACTCAACTGAAATATTTTTAAAATATAATTGGATTGAAATACAATAAAATAAAGTGCAAAAATCTATTAATCAAAAACAACACTTTGTTTAAGGAGAAAGTAACATGCAGTGAAAACAAATATTAAACTTTAACTTTTAAACTTGAACTGAGTAAAAACTCTAAATATGTGATTGCACAGTAATGTTCACTTGTTTGAGGTTGAGGGTGATACTTGGTGGTGTCCCATCTTTTCCACAAGTTCATCAATGTTCGGGGTAAGGCTCTGAGCTGAGGAAATCCTCAGAATTGAGTGGAGGTGTTCAGCAGTAAATTCGACTTCTGTGTGATGTTTTGTTCAAGTTCATCAAAGAAAACAGTTGTTCACACAGGTATGTGCTGCCAAACATAGACAACGTTTGAGCAGCCTGGATGCTGCAGCTGGGGCATTGTGTCGGGGAGGAAACGGGCGAGACTCCGCAGCACCACTGCCGCATATTTTGCCCTCAGTGCATCATTGCATTGGAGGTCAATCAACTCCATTGGAGGTTTGGTGGTGAGAGCTTTCCGTCAACAGCAAATGGGTTACAGAGCAGTTCCAACCTGCTTTTTGTGCTTCAAAGTCAGCAAATCGGCGTCGAAAGTCAGCGGCAAGCATACCTATTTTATCAGCCAACTGTGCGCTCGGGAACGCACTGGTAGAGAGCTTCTCTTTCATGGTCTGGCAGCTGGGAAAGTGGCTCAAATTTTCTTTCCGCATCTCGTCTCCCACAGAGTCAGTTTGGTTTTAAATGCCTTCACTGTACTGTACATATCAGAGATGACACGATCCCGACCCTGCAGCTGCAAGTTCATTGCATTCAGATGACTCGTAATGTCACACAGAAAAGCCATTTCACACAGAAACATTTCGTCTCGGAGTTGTGTTGTGTCTTTCCTTTGCTGTCAGAACAGACAAATCTCCTCCACAGAAGCTCGAAACATCTTTGAAGCACCTTTCCCTGGCTTGGCCATCGCACTCTGTGTGATAAGGCAAATCACCATGCTCCGTTTCTAACTCCGTCAGAAATGCCTTGAACTGGCGGTGATTCAAACCTTTGGCTCTGATAAAGTTAACTGTGCGGCGTGATGATGCTCATACATGCTCCATTTTCAAGGCTTTACCGCACTGGCGCTTCCTGGTGTATGATACAATGATAAGCTGTCAGCTCACCTGTCGCGTTTTCCTCTTGCATCTTTCCCGTATCTTCGCCACCAGTCCGCTCCTGTGTCCACACATCGCAGGTGCTCCGTCAGGATTGTCAAACCACGAGTTTTTCCCAAGGCAGCTCCATCTCATTTACACATCTTGACACCTCTTCATACAAATCATGCCCCGTAGTTGTGCCATGCATAGGACGTAAAGCCAAAAACTCCTCTGTCACGCTTAGGCTGGAGTCCACTCCCGCGGATGAAAATTGACAACTGGGCAATGTCAGAAATGTCGGTGCTCTCATCACAGCCAAGGAATATGCAATGAAATCTTTTCCCTTTTCACAAGCTGCTCTTTTAGATTGATGGACAACTGGTCTACTCTCTCGGCAATGGTGTTTCTGCTCAGACTCACATTTAAAAAGAGTTGCCTTTATTCTGGGCAAACTTCGTCACAAACTTTAATCATGCAGTTTTGATGAAATCCCCCTCCGTAAATGGCCGGGCTGATTTAAGATCTCTCTTCTGCCAAAATAAAACTGGCCTTGACAGCAGCCTGGCCTTGTGATTTGGCTTTTGAACAGAGCCTGTCGAGATTTGAGGCCACGTTTTAATTCCTCTGCCTTTTGTAGCCTTTGTTCCATGTCCGTGAAGACAAAATACTCCGACTCCCACCTTGTTTGAAACCCCCGGTTCTCGGTGTCCACCTTCCGTTTTGCCATTTTTGATGGTATCTGAAAAGTTAATTTTACTGTGATGCTGACAACTGCTGTGCCAATAAATATTGAAAATGAAGCAGCCTACTGCTCGGTGCGTCACCGTTGCATTGTGGAAATGTAGTATTGGTGCGTGTAAAGATCTGCGGGCTGCCGGCTTGCTGCGGTCTGCGGGCCGGTTCTAATAATAAATCAAGATCATCCCAGGGGCCGTAAAAACCTTCTCGCGGGCCGGATGTGGCCCTTGAGCCTTGACTCTGACATATGTGGTGTAAAGGGTCTAAATACTTATGTAAACGTGATATTTCAGTTTTGGGTTTTAATACATTTGAATAAAATTCTAAACCTGTTTTGCTTTGTCATTGTGGGTATTGTGTGTGTAGATCTAGGGAAATGATTTAATCCATTTTAGAGACACAGCTGTAACGTAACAAAATGTGGAAAAGTCAAGGGGTTGGAATACTTTCGAATGTACTCTACATAGCGCATTGAAGTGAATCACACTGCTGCTCTCTCACGTAGCTTTTGCACATTATGGATTGTGGTTGTTGTGAATGGCCTATAAAGGTAGAATTGAAAGAGAGTTTAAGCTGCCTATCAATCATTGTTTTTGGAACCAGTGGACAACCAGTGAAAAAATGCACTCTTTCAACAGCTGGGGATCCTGGGTGTGATTTATGAAGAGGGGCTTATAACAGGGCTGGAGACCTGGGGCCCACGCCCGTAGGGGATCTTTAGGCTGAGAAAAATAGAAATGCATACAGTACCAGTCAAAGTTTGGACACACCTACTTATTCAGGGCTCTTCCTTTATTTTACTATTTTTTATATTGTAGAATAATTGTGATGACATCAAAACTTTTGAAATAACCCCCAAAACACCATCACACCTCCTACTCCATGCTTCACAGAGGGAACCACACATGCAGAGATCATCCCATTCACCTTCTCTGCGTCTCACAAAGACATGGCAGTTGGAACCAGAAATCTCAAATTTGGACTCATCAGACCAAAGGACAGATTTCCACTGGACTAATGTCAGTTGCTCGTGTTTCTTGGCCCAAGCAAGTTTTTTATTATTATTTTTTATCCTTTAGTAGTGGATTCTTTGCAGCAATTCGACCATGAAGGCCTGATTCACGCAGCCTCTGAACAGTTGATGTTGAGATGTGTGTTACTCAGGCGAAGCATTTATTTTGGCTGTAATTTTTGAGGCTGGTAACTCTAATGAACTTATCCTCTGCAGCAGTAGTACCTCTGGGTCTTCCTTTCCTGTGGCAGTCCTCATGAGAGCCAGTTTTATCACAGTGCTTGATGGTTTTTGCGACTGAAGTAACTTTAAAAGTTCTTGAAATGTTCCAGGTTACTTTAAGACATGAAGGTCAGTCCAATGATAGACTGTCGTTTCTCTTTGCTCATTTGAGCTGTTCTTGCCTTAATATGGACTTATAGGGCTATCAAATAGGGCTATCTTCTGAATATCACCCATTCCTTGTCACAACACAACTGATTGGCTCAAACGCATTAAGAAGGAAAGAAATTCCACAAAATAACTTTCAACAAGGCACACCTTTGAAATACATTCAGGTGACTACCTCATGATGCTGGTTGAGAGAATGCCAAGAGTGTGCAAAGCTGTCAACAAGGCACAACGGGTGGCTACTTTGAAGAATCTCAAATATAAAGTATAGTTGTTTAACATTTTTTTGGTTGGATACAAGTATCCTGTGTGTGTATCCTGTGTGTGTGTTTATTTTCTCTCCGTCTCCCCTCACAGGTGAAAATCATCACTCCCAATCAGTCACCAATCATCAATCTGAAGACACCTCCTCCTGTTTCCTACCCAATCACCGTTCCTTTCCCTTTGTTTTAAAAACCCTGTCAGTTGTTTGCTGTGAGAGCTCAATCTCTCTGTAAATGCCATGTCTGTAGGTCTCTCTGTGTCACTTTCTCTTTGTGTATTGACCTCTCTTTTGTTTGAGCACCTCCATATCACTTTGTCCTCACCTGTGAGTATTGTTTTTTGGTTATGGTGTTTGTTTGCTGGTGGGAAAAGGGGGAAACAAGACAAGTCATCCATGGGAATACACTACCCGTAGGTAAACTTTTGTTAAATACACTAGTTAGAACTGGGCGGACCATCCACTGTATTTTTGGTTAGTTAGTTAGCTGTTGTTGAAATAGGCTAGTCTAGCTTAGGGGTGTTTTGGATGCTTATTGTTTCTTTCCTTGGGTCCAGCAGCCCCTTTCCTGCTCCCCCCATTACCGTGTGTTTTACAATAAACTCTGAGTTTGACTGTAGTTATCGTGGTTATTTCGTTCACACTTTACTTTGTCACTATTATAAATTGCATGAGTTATGTTACGGGTCTCATACCATCCCCCCTAGACTGTCGGGCCAAAGGGATTCGTAAAATTTTGAAGAAAAGCACATTTTCTGTACATTAAATAACATCAAATTGATCAGAAATGCAGTGTAGACATTGTTAATGTTGTAAATGATTATTGTAGCTGGAAACAGCAGATTTTTATGGAATATATACAATACATGTTCTTGTTCTGAGAAATGGAGGTTATTCCATGTGAAAGTACCAGAAACTGAAGATCTCGTACAACACTGTGTGCTACTCCCTTCATAGAACTGCGCAAACTGGCGCTAACCAGGAGATAGAAGAGGGAGTAGGAGGCCCCGGTGCAAAACTGAGCAAGAGGACAAAGTACATTAGAGTGTCTGATTTGAGAAACTGGCAGCTTCATTAAATAGTACCCACAAACACCAGTCTCAACGTCAACAGTGAAGAAGAGGCGACTCCGGGATGCTGGACTACTAATATAATAATATATGCCATTTAGCAGACGCTTTATCCAAAGCGACTTACAGTCATGTGCATACATTCTACGTATGGGTGGTCCCGGGGATCAACCCACTACCCCTGGCATTACAAGCGCCATGCTCTACCAACTGAGCTACAGAAGGACCACTTCTAGGTGTGTTACTGATTACAATTTTGGACAGGTAACTAGTAACTGCAACAGATTACATTTTAAAGTACCTTACCCAACCCTGCATTCGAGTGTGTGTTGGGTGGGATAGGAAACACATCAGTGGTATTGGATCATAGTTTCTGACCTTTTCTTGACCACTGCTCCCCAGGGCTGGAGCAAACTGTCATATAAGCCTCAATGTTGAGAATCATCCATAAAAAAACACTCCCCAGCCGGGATACAATGTAGGGAGAACCCTTTGAATAACCCTTTTTTGGTTCCAGGTACATCTACAACACCCGATGTCACAGGAAGGCCAAAAGATCCTCAAGGACATCCAACCACCCAAGCCAAAGGCCTGTTCACCCACTATCATTCTGAAGGCGAGGTCAGTACAGGTGCATCAAAGCTGAGACCGAGAGACTAAAAAAACAAAACTGTCTCAAGGCTATCACTGTTAAATAGCCATCACTAGCCGGCTTCCACCTGTTTACGCAACCATACCTTACAGGCTGCTGCCCTATATACATATTGGAAATAATGTTTACATACTGCTTTTACTCATCTCATATGTAAACTCAGCAAAAAAAAAAGAAACGTCCCCTTTTTTCAGAACCCTGTCTTTCAAAGATTATTTAAAAAATAAATCAAATAACTTCACAGATCTTCATAGTAAAGGGTTTAAACACTGTTTTCCCATGCTTGTTCAATGAACCATAAACAATTAATGAATATGCACCTGTGGAGACGGTTGTTAAGACACTAACAACTCTGGGACTGTTAGTGGGCAATTAAGGTCACAGTTTTGAAAACGTAGGACACCAAAGAGGGCTTTCTACTGACTCTGAAAAACACCAACAGAAAGATTCCCAGGTCCCTGCTCATCTGCGTAAACGTGCCTTAGGCATGCTGCAAGGAAGCATGAGGACTGCAGATGTGGCCAAATAAATTGCTATGTAGTGACGCTGGTGCGGCAGCGTAGCCTAGTGGTTAGAGCGTTGGACTAGTAACCGGAAGGTTGCAATAACATCTGTTGTTCTGCCCCTGAACAGGCAGTTAACCCTGTTCCCAGGCCGTCGTGAAAATAAGAATGTGTTCTTAACGCTTGCCTGGTTAAATAAGAAAAATAAAAAAATAAGACAGCGCTACAGGGAAACAGGACAGACAGCTGATTGTCTCACAGTGGCAGGCCACGTGTAACAACACCTGCACAGGATTTGGACATCCGAACATCACACCTGCGGCACAGGTACATGATGGCTACAACAACTGCCGAGTTACACCAGGAATGCAAAATCCCTCCATTAGTGCTCAGACTTTCCGCAATAGGCTGAGAGATGCTGGACTGTTGTAAGGCAGGTCCTCACCAGACATCACCGGCAACAACATCGCCTATGGGCACAAACTCACCGTCGCTGGACCAGAAAGGACTGTCAAAAGTGCTCTTCACTGACGATCGTGGTTTTGTCTCACCAGGGGTGATGGTCGGATTTACCAGATTTTGCATTTATCGTTGAAGGAATGAGCGTTACACTGAGGCCTGTACTCTGGAGGCGGGATCGATTTGGAGGTGGAGGGTTCCTCATGGTCTGGGCGGTGTGTCACAGCATCATCGGACTGAGCCTGTTGTCATTGCAGGCAATCTCAATGCTGTGCGTTACAGGGGAAGACATCCTCCTCCCTCATGGTACCCTTCCTGCAGGCTCATCCTGACATGACCCTCCAGCATGACAATGCCACCAGCCATACTGCTCATTCTGTGTGTGAATGTCAGTGTTCTGCATGGCCAGCGAAGAGACAGGATCTCCATCCCCATTGAGCCGTCTAGGACCTGTTGGATCGGAGTGTGAGGGCTAGGGCCATTCCCACAGAAATGTCCGGGAACTTTCAGGTGCCTTGGTGGAAGAGTGGAGTAACACAGCAAGAACTGGCTTGAGATCTGGTGTGATCCACTGAGGAGGAGATCACAGCACTTAATGCAGCTGGTGGCCACACTAGATACTGACTATTCACCTGATTTATTTACCCATGTTGGGACATTCTTAACGTTACAACTCATGTCTGTGGACTTTATTCGGTTTATGTCACAGTTGTTTGAATCCTGGCTGAGTTCTCCTAAATGTTTACACATTTAACACATGCTAAAGTTTAACAATCATCCCAGTTGACAGTGAGTGGACGTTTTTTTGCTGAGTTTATATCTTTATCTGTTCCTATTCTCACTCTATTTTGAGTCATGCCTCGTGTTGCTCAATCTATGTTATATATTTATATTTCTTTGTTAAATTTTTGTACTGTTAGGTTTCCTGTG
>NW_026282553.1:112500-130014 GCF_023373465.1 Oncorhynchus keta | reverse complement strand
TATTAGCCAGCTACTGCATAACAGGAGTCTTTAAGCTTTTTAGGTAAGATTGGTGTGGTCAAAACACATGTTTAGTTTGATAAAATCGTATTTATTTATCAAGGAAGTCCCATTGAGGTCTCCCTTGTAACAGAGGTCAGTGTAACGGTTTAGTTGAACAATGTTTGGTGTAACAGAGTAATATGTACTGTATCTTCAGTGTAACAAAAACATTCAGTGGTCCATGTGTGAATTGAACCCACAACCTTGGTTTCATAAGCACCACACTCTAACATGCTGACCACACCGCTCGCGTTGCAAAATAAATGTAAACATACATGTTTTTCAATTATTGCACCCACACTGCTCGCATGAGCCAACGAGTGTCTGCGTTGCCAATCGCTAAAATAGAAGTCAGTTCTATTTGTTACGCTGAACGCTGGTTGCAAGTCCTGCCTCTCCCATCTCCTCATTGGTTTATAGAAGCAGATACCCACGTGCCATCTCCTCATTGGTTATACCCACGTGGGTGATTGAAAGATGAACTGAGTTCGGTCAGTCGTCATGCTAACTATGAAAGTTAGATGCCCATCGCCAAATAAAGTCCAAAGAAGAAAAAGCCTGGAAGGAGGAGAGATGACTAGAAACGATTCGGTTGACCGTTTATGTGTGGATGAATTGTTGGAGTAAATTTAGCTAGAAACAACATGCTAGCTAAATAGGACAAATTAGCTAGCTAATTACATGCTAGCTAGCTAAATTCGCCATAACTGTTTAATACTTTTCGACCTGTTAATATAATTGGTTCAGAGTTTGATTTGATATTTCAACCTCTGTGTTGTGATTGCGTTTGGTGTGGGGGGAAAATAATCTACTTGATGGCGCACGTGAGCCGCTGATTTGGGTGCGGTGTAACCATCTGAGCCAACTGGAAAACGACATGACTGTTGGACTAGATAGATATACCTTGATGGGCTAACTTTCCACGGAGGGTCCAACGTCTGCGGGTTTTAACTCCTCTCTTGTACTTGACTGATGAATTAAGGTCACTACTTAGTAAAGAACTCCCCTCACCTGGTTGTCTAGGTCTTCATTGAAAGCCCTCAGACACTAGGCACTCTGTGGAATGAGTTTGACACTCTTGGGCTAACTTGTTGCACTGGGTATGTTCTCAAACTAAATCAACCTTGCTCTTGAGTGACCAAAACAGCTCAAACACTTCTTATTGTTTTCAGATGGATTGTAAGTGTCTGTCAATGATAAATTACAAGCTATAGGATGACTGAGTGGCTTCTGTCACCAAGTAAACATTGATAGATTGGTCTTACGGTGTGCGTGCGCTTGCATCTGTGTGTGCACGCGGCTACATCGGGATCGCTGCAGGCGATTGGTACTGTTACTGTCAATGCAATACAATTCCACTGGTGCATCTGCAGAGATTGGGAGAACAGTGCACTACAACATCCGGAGGACACTCTGATCAACTCTGATCAGAGTAATTTAATTTGACATTGAGATTTTGTGTAGTTTATTTGACATCCCGTTTCAGACATTAAAGTATATGTTACAGTGCTTCCCCCCAAAAAAGATAATGTCACTAGTCCCCGAACAATGTATGTGTCGCCCACTGTCTTCATGCCTAATGGACTGCACTCCACCTTGGTGACATAAATTTGACGTGGTCTTCATTGGAGCGCAGCTCTCTCTGTTGGATCCTCTCATAGATGCCCACCACCATGTCTCTGGGGATGTCAGCTCCGTCATAGACACACACCACACACACCATGGGTTAGTCCCTCATAGATGCCCACACACATGTCACACACCATGGCTAGACACACACACACACCATGGGTTAGTCCCCTCATAGATGCCACACCATGTCATGTCAGCTCCCCTTCACACACCTACACACACACACACACACACCCTCATAGATGCCCACCATGGGTGTGGGTCCCATCCACCTCATAGATGTCCCCCTCACATGGGTCACCACACCATGTCTCTGGGGATGTCAAGCTCCTTCATCACACCTCCCACACACACACACACCATGGGTTGGGTCCCTGATGTACCATGTCTCTGGGACACACACACACACACACACACACACACCATGGGTTAGTCCCTCATAGATGCCCACCACCATGTCTCTGGGATGTCAGCTCCTTCCATCACACACACACCATGGTTAGTCACACCCACCACCATATCTCTGGGAATGTCAGCTCCCTCACACACACCTAGACACACACAAGTCCTCATAGATGTTCTAGAAACAGTGACAATGTTTGAAATTTAAACACACATGCAATCCCAAAATACAGAGATATCACAAAGGCACAATGACAGGAAGCTTCATCCACTACTGTAAACTACTGTAAACTACTGTAAACACTGCTGCTTCTACAACTACTACATGTGGGTTCTGTAAGCTACTGTAAACAACTAAACTACTGTAAGCTACAGCACCACAGCACATACATATACATGCATGAGGGCCATGACGCATTCAGTAGTCTTTCTGGTGTGTGTTTGTGTAGGTTAGCCATCCATCACTGTGCATGTTTATTGTTTGTATGTGTGTGTCTTATAAAGTGGAGCTTTGGAGATCAGAGAGTTGAATGGTGAATGATCTGTGTTCTGTGGTGGAAGAGCCATGCTGTGTGTACACTGACCCACTCCTCCTGTTCCAAGGCCAGGGAATGTCAGAGCCACAGGAGCCCCCTCCCACACAGGGCACAAACACACACACACACACACACACACACACACACACACACACACACACACACACACACACACACACACACACACACACACACACACACACACACACACACACACACACACCATGGGCTAGTCCCCCATAGATGCCCACCACCAGTCTCTGGGATGTCCTTCATCTATTAGACACACACACACACACACACACACCATGGGTTAGTCCCTGTAGATGCCCACCACCATGTCTCTGGGGGATGTCAGCTCCTCATCCACACCTAGACACACACACACACCATGGGTTAGTCCCCTCATAGATGCCCACCACCATGTCTCTGGGGATGTCAGCTCCTTCATCCACACTGACAGACACACACACCATGGGTTAGTCCCCTCATAGATGCCCACCACCATATCTCTGGGAATGTCAGCTCTCATCCACCTAGACACACAAAACACACACATGTGTTCTAGAGAACAGTGACAATGTTTGAGAGGCCCAAACACACGCATGCAATCCCAAATACACAGATATCCACAAGAGGCACAATGACAGAAGCCTGTAAACTACTGTAAACTATTTTAAGCTACTGTAAACTACTGTAAACTACTGTAAACTACTGTAAGCTACTGTAAACTATTGTAAGCTACTGTAAACGATATAAACTATTGTAAACTACTGTAAGCTTCTGTAAACAACTAAACTACTGTAAGCTACAGCACCACAGCACATACATATTACATGCATGTAGAAACAGCCCAGGCCATGACGCATTCAGTAGTCTTTCTATGGTGTGTTTGTGTGGGTTCGGCTTGTGGGTGTGTGTACATGCGTGATTTTGAGTCTGTGCATGTTTATTGTTTGTATGTGTGTATTCACCTCAGTGGAGCTTTGAGATCAGAGAGTTGAATGGTGAATGATCTGTGCTCTCCGTGGTGGAAGAGCCATGCTGTGTGTACACTGACCCTCCTCCTGTTCCAAGGCCAGGAATGTGTCAGAGCCAGGAGCCCCTCCCCACACACACACACACACACACACACACACACACACACACACACACACACACACACACACACACACACACACACACACACACACACACACACACACACCACACACCAAACACACACACACACACACACACACCACACACGCACACACACACACACACACACACACACACACACACACACACACACACACACACACACACACACACACACACACACACACACACACACACACACACACACACACACACCACGATGGGCACAGCGCACCAAACACACACACACTCAGTCCCTATCTTGAGCACAACCAAGCACACACACTCCAGTCCCTATCATAGAGCTACAACCAAGCACACACACTCAGTCCCTATCATAGAGCACAACCAAGCACACACTCATACTGTATCTCAGTAATGATCACAGAGCACAAACAAACACACTCATTCAAAGCACACCATCAAACACTCATCAACTCTCGATCAACTCTCCAACACACACACACAGGCACACACCACACATCACACACACACAGGCATGGACAACACCACACAACCCCCACACATACATCTCTATTAAAATAATGACAGAAGCAATGTTCCATTCATTCATGACAAAATAAACTCCTCTTGATGTTGTCACGTATACTCCCTCTCCAGCCTCCTAGGTCATCAGGCTGTGATTATCCTGCATACCTGTCACCATCGTCTCGCCGCACCTTGCGCCTCATGACACTCACCTGGACTACATCACCTCCTTTGATTATCTTCCCTACATCTGTGCTCCCCCGTGCGTTGTTTGTGGTTCGTGGTTTTGTTCAGTTTATTTATTAAAACACTTACTCCTGAAACTTGCTTCCCCGACTCAAGAGCACTCGTTACAGATGTTATTAAATATCCTGCGCCTGGGGAACATATGGACCTGGGGGAACATATCAACTGGGGACTGGGGGAACATATGAACTGGGGACTGGGGGAACATATCAACTGGGGACTGGGGGAACATATGAACTGGGGACTGGGGGGGGAACATATCAACTGGGGACTGGGGGAACATATGAACTGGGGACTGGGGACTGGGAACATATCAGCGCTGGGGACTGGGGGAACATATGAACTGGGGACTGGGGGAACATATCAACTGGGGACTGGGGGGAACATATGAACTGGGGACTGGGGGAAACATATGAACTGGGACTGGGGGAACATATCAACTGGGGACTGGGGGGAACATATGAACTGGGGACTGGGGGGAACATATCAACTGGGGACTGGGGGGAACATATCAACTGGGGACTGGGGGGAACATATCAACTGGGGATTGGGGGGGAACATATCAACTGGGGACTATCAGGGGGAAAACATATCAACTGGGGACTGGGGGGGACATATCAACTGGGGACTGGGGGAACATATCAACTGGGGACTGGGGGGGAACATATGAACTGGGGACTGGGGGGGAACATATCAACTGGGGACTGGGGGGAAACATATCAACTGGGGACTGGGGGGAACATATCAACTGGGGACTGGGGGGAACATATCAACTGGGGACCGGGGGAACATATCAACTGGGGACTGGGGGAACATATCAACTGGGAATTGGGGAACATATGAACTGGGGACTGGGGCGGAACATATCAGCTGGGGACTGGGGGAACATATCAACTGGGGACTGGGGGAACATATCAACTGGGGACTGGGGGGAAACATATCAGCTGGGGACTGGGAATATGAACTGGGGACTGGGGACTGGGGGGAACATATCAACTGGGGACTGGGGGGAACATATGAACTGGGGACTGGGGGAACATATCAACTGGGGACTGGGGGGAACATATCAACTGGGGACTGGGGGAACATATCAACTGGGGATTGGGGGGGGAACATATGAACTGGGGACTGGGGGAACATATGGGGACTGGGGACTGGGGGAACATATGAACTGGGGACTGGGGAACATATGAACTGGGGACTGGGGGAACATATGAACTGGGAGGAACATATCAACTGGGGACTGGGGGGAACATATGAACTGGGGACTGGGGGAACATATCAACTGGGGACTGGGGGAACATATGGGGAAACTGGGGACTGGGGGGAACATATGAGCTGGGGACTGGGGGAACATATCAGGGGACTGGGGACTATGGGGGGAACATATCAGCTGGGGACTGGGGGAACATATGAACTGGGGACTGGGGGAACATATGAACTGGGGACTGAACTGGGGGGGGCGGAACATATCAACTGGGGACTGGGGGGAACATATGAACTGGGGACTGGGGGAAACATATCAGCTGGGGACTGGGGGGAACATATCATGAACTGGGACTGGGGGAACATATCAACTGGGGACTGGGGGAACATATGAACTGGGGACTGGGGACTGGGGGGAACATATGAACTGGGGACTGGGGGGGAACATATGAACTGGGGACTGGGGGGAACATATGAACTGGGGACTGGGGGGAACATATGAACTGGGGACTGGGGGGGAACATATCAACTGGGGACTGGGGGGGAACATATCAACTGGGGACTGGGGGGAACATATCAACTGGGGACTGGGGGAACATATGAACTGGGGGGAACATATGAACTGGGGACTGGGGGAACATATGAACTGGGGACTGGGGGAACTGTGGAGGGGAACATATCAACTGGGGACTGGGGGAACATATGAACTGGGGACTGGGGGGGAACATATGAACTGGAGGGGGGAACATATGAACTGGGGACTGGGGGAATATGAACTGGGGACTGGGGGAACATATCAACTGGGGACTGGGGGAACATATGAACTGGGGACTGGGGAACATATGGGACTGGGGAGGAACATATGAACTGGGGACTGGGGGAACATATCAACTGGGGACTGGGGGAACATATGAACTGGGGACTGGGGGGAACATATGAACTGGGGACTGGGGGAACATATCAACTGGGGACTGGGGGAACATATCAATATCAACTGGGGACTGGGGGAACATATCAACTGGGGACTGGGGGAACATATCAACTGGGGACTGGGGGAACATATGAACTGGGGACTGGGGGGGGAACATATGAACTGGGGACTGGGGGAACATATCAACTGGGGACTGGGGGAACATATCAACTGGGGACTGGGGGAAACATATCAACTGGGGACTGGGGGAACATATCAACTGGGGACTGGGGGAACATATCAACTGGGGACTGGGGGAACATATCAACTGGGGACTGGGGGAACATATCAACTGGGGACTGGGGGGAACATATCAACTGGGGACTGGGGGAACATATCAACTGGGGACTGGGGGAACATATGAACTGGGGACTGGGGGAACATATCAACTGGGGACTGGGGGAACATATCAACTGGGGACTGGGGGGAACATATCAACTGGGGACTGGGGGGAACATATCAACTGGGGACTGGGGGAACATATCAACTGGGGACTGGGGGGAACATATCAACTGGGGACTGGGGGGAACATATCAACTGGGGACAACATATCAACTGGGGACTGGGGGAACATATGAACTGGGGACTGGGGGAACATATCAACTGGGGACTGGGGGAACATATCAACTGGGGACTGGGGGGAACATATCAACTGGGGACTGGGGGAACATATCAACTGGGGACTGGGGGAACATATCAACTGGGGACTGGGGGAACATATCAACTGGGGACTGGGGGGAACATATCAACTGGGGACTGGGGGAACATATCAACTGGGGACTGGGGGAACATATCAACTGGGGACTGGGGGGAACATATCAACTGGGGACTGGGGGGAACATATCAACTGGGGACTGGGGGGGAACATATCAACTGGGGACTGGGGGGAACATATCAACTGGGGACTGGGGGGAACATATCAACTGGGGACTGGGGGAACATATCAACTGGGGACTGGGGGAAACATATCAACTGGGGACTGGGGGAACATATCAACTGGGGACTGGGGGAACATACTCAACTGGGGACTGGGGGAACATATGAACTGGGGACTGGGGGAACATATCAACTGGGGACTGGGGGAACATATCAACTGGGGACTGGGGGGAACACATATCAACTGGAGACTGGGGGGAACATATGAACTGGGGACTGGGGGGAACATATCATATCAACATGGGGACTGGGGGAACATATCAACTGGGGACTGGGGGGGGGAACATATCAACTGGGGACTGGGGACTATCAACTGGGGGGGAACATATCAACTGGGGACTGGGGGAAACATATCAACTGGGGACTGGGGGAACATATCAACTGGGGACTGGGGGAACATATCAACTGGGGACTGGGGGAACATATCAACTGGGGACTGGGGGAACATATCAACTGGGGACTGGGGGGAACATATCAACTGGGGACTGGGGGGAACATATCAACTGGGGACTGGGGGAACATATCAACTGGGGACTGGGGGAACATATCAACTGGGGACTGGGGGAACATATCAACTGGGGACTGGGGGGAACATATCAACTGGAGACTGGGGGGAACATATCAACTGGGGACTGGGGGAACATATCAACTAGAGACTGGGGGGGGGAACATATGAACTGGGGACTGGGGAACATATCAACTGGGGACTGGGGGAACATATGAACTGGGGACTGGGGGAACATATCAACTGGGACTGGGGGAACATATCAACTGGGGACTGGGGACTGGGGGGGGACATATCAACTGGGACTGGGGGGAACATATGAACTGGGGACTGGGGGGACATATCAACTGGGGACTGGGGGGAACATATGAACTGGGGACTGGGGAACATATCAACTGGGGACTGGGGGGAACATATCAACTGGGGACTGGGGGAACATATCAACTGGGGACTGGGGGAACATATCAACTGGGGACTGGGGGGAACAACTGGGGACTGGGGGAACATATGAACTGGGACTATCAACTGGGACTGGGGGGGAACATATCAACTGGGGACTGGGGGAACATATCAACTGGGGAACATGGGGGAAACATATCAACTGGGGACTGGGGGAACATATCAACTGGGGACTGGGGAACATATCAACTGGGGACTGGGGGAACATATCAACTGGGGACTGGGGGAACATATCAACTGGGGACTGGGGGAACATATCAACTGGGGACTGGGGGAACATATCAACTGGGGACTGGGGGAACATATCAACTGGGGACTGGGGGAACATATCAACTGGGTACTGGGGGAACATATCAACTGGGGACTGGGAAGAACATACTGTATAATTTGGCTGTGAGGCTTCCCTCTAGATATACCCCATTATAGCCAGGGTGGTTCACTGAGGAGCCAATGAGGCTGCTTGGTCGGGAATAATTTTGGCAAATGGAGACACTCGTCAGGGCAATGACACAGATGCACTCTTGGATATGCTGAGCATCACTCCACATTATGGAGTCAGCACAGTGGGAGGAAGAGGAGCAGGGTGTGTGTGTGGGGGGGTGAGAGAGATTGAGAGAGAGAGAGAGAGAGAGAGAGAGAGAGAGAGAGAGAGAGAGAGAGAGAGAGAGAGAGAGAGAGAGAGAGAGAGAGAGAGAGAGAGAGAGGGAGAGAGAGGGAGAGAGGGAGAGAGATAGGGAGGTAAAGGGAGGGAGGGAGGGAGAGTTCTGCTTACTGTGTTTTCACCTGATTTATCGTATTTTATGTATTCTCTCCATGTGTCCCTGAACAAATTCAGGTAGTACATCTGACTCGGCAACAACCACATACTAAAGCCATCCGGGACCAGCATGGACCACCCCTAGCTAGGCTCTCTGATCCAGGACCAGCATGGCCCACCCCTCTGATCCAGGACCAGCATGGCCCACCCCTAGCTAGGCTCTCTGATCCAGGACCAGCATGGCCCACCCCTAGCTAGGCTCTCTGATCCATAACCAGCATGGACCACCTCTAGCTAGGCTCTCTGATCCAGGACCAGCATGGACCACCCCTAGCTAGGCTCTCTGGTCCAGGACCAGCATGGACCACCCCTAGCTAGGCTCTCTGATCCAGGACCAGCATGGCCCACCCCTAGCTAGGCTCTCTGATCCAGGACCAGCATGGACCACCCCTAGCTAGGCTCTCTGATCCAGGACCAGCATGGCCCACCTCCAGCTAGGCTCTCTGATCCAGGACCAGCATGGACCACCCCTAGCTAGGCTCTCTGATCCAGGACCAGCATGGCCCACCTCTAGCTAGGCCCTTTGATCCAGGACCAGCATGGACCACCCCTAGCTAGGCTCTTTGATCCAGAACCAGCATGGACCACCCCTGTGCTAGGCCCTTTGATCCAGAACCAGCATGGACCACCCCTGTGCTAGGCCCTTTGATCCAGAACCAGCATGGACCACCCCTGTGCTAGGCCCTTTGATCCAGAACCAGCATGGACCACCCCTGTGCTAGGCCCTTTGATCCAGAACCAGCATGGACCACCCCTGTGCTAGGCTCTTTGGTCCAGAACCAGCATGGACCACCCCTGTGTTATGCTCTTTGATCCAGAACCAGCATGGACCACCCCTGTGCTAGGCCCTTTGATCCAGAACCAGCATGGACCACCCCTGTGCTAGGCTCTTTGGTCCAGAACCAGCATGGACCACCCCTGTGCTAGGCTCTTTGATCCAGGACCAGCATGGCCCACCTCTAGCAAGGCTTTCTGATCCAGGACCAGCATGGCCCACCTCTAGCTAGGCTCTTTGATCCAGGACCAGCATGGCCCACCTCTAGCAAGGCTTTCTGATCCAGGACCAGCATGGCCCACCTCTAGCTAGGCTCTTTGATCCAGGACCAGCATGGCCCACCTCTAGCTAGGCTTTCTGATCCAGAACCAGCATGGCCCACCTCTAGCTAGGCTTTCTGATCCAGGACCAGCATGGCCCACCTCTAGCTAGGCCCTTTGATCCAGAACCAGCATGGACCACCCCTAGCTAGGCTCTTTGATCCAGAACCAGCATGGCCCACCTCTAGCTAGGCCCTTTGATCCAGAACCAGCATGGACCACCCCTAGCTAGGCCCTTTGATCCAGAACCAGCATGGACCACCTCTATCTAGGCTCTTTGATCCATAACCAGCATGGACCACCTCCAGCTAGGCCCTTTGATCCAGAACCAGCATGGACCACCCTGTGCTAGGCCCTTTGATCCAGAACCAGCATGGACCACCCCTGTGCTAGGCCCTTTGATCCAGGACCAGCATGGATCACCCGTAGCTAGGCTCTCTGATCCAGGACCAGCATGGCCCACCTCTAGCTAGGCTCTTTGATCCAGGACCAGCATGGCCCACCTCTAGCAAGGCTTGCTGATCCAGGACCAGCATGGCCCACCTCTAGCTAGGCTTTCTGATCCAGGACCAGCATGGACCACCCCTAGCTAGGCTCTCTGATCCAGGACCAGCATGGTCCACCCCTAGCTAGGCTTTCTGATCCAGGACCAGCATGGACCACCCCTAGCTAGGCTCTCTGATCCAGGACCAGCATGGCCCACCTCTAGCTAGGCTCTCTGATCCAGGACCAGCATGGACCACCCCTAGCTAGGCTCTCTGATCCAGGACCAGCATGGCCCACCTCTAGCTAGGCTCTTTGATCCAGGACCAGCATGGCCCACCTTTTTCTGATCCAGGACCAGCATGGCCCACCTCTAGCAAGCCTCTCCAGGACCAGCATGGCCCACCTCTTTGATCCAGGACCAGCATGGACCACCCCTGTGCTAGGCTCTTTGATCCATAACTAGCATGGACCACCTCTAGCTAGGCTCTTTGATCCAGGACCAGCATGGACCACCCCTGTGCTAGGCTCTTTGATCCATAACTAGCATGGCCCACCTCTAGCTAGGCTCTTTGATCCATAACTAGCATGGACCACCCCTGTGCTAGGCCCTTTGATCCATAACTAGCATGGACCACCTCTAGCTAGGCTCTTTGATCCAGGACCAGCATAGACCACCCCTGTGCTAGGCTCTTTGATCCAGGACCAGCATGGACCATGTGCTAGGGCCTTTGGTCCGTACTCTAAAGAGACTTCACTACAGTACAATTAGATAGATTAACAGTAAGACATGTATACTGTATATGGAGACGTTTCTAGAATACAATGTAAGTCATTAAACTAATTATATGTGCAACAGCGGTACTACTAAATACATCAAGAGTTATACTAATTATGTGAACACTGTCATATTTTGATACATCAAAAGTAAGACATTTATATATATATATGGAATGGTTTCTAGGATACAATACAAGTCATTATACTAATTATATTCAGTGTCTACATATCAGGTTAGACATTGCAGAATGTTTTTGACATTTCTGGTCCAGTGTAATTGAGTAAGTGAGCGCTCCTCTGTTATTCATTAATTAACATCCGATTCAATCTCTTAACTGTGTTCTTCCAACTACTCAATTAGCTTAAAATATAGAGTGAGAGAGGGGAAGGAGGAGGGAGGAGACAGGGGAGATTGGGAAAGATACAGTAAGAGAGAGAGGGCTGAAAGATAGAAAGAGAGAGAAAGGGAACGAGAAAGAGACAGTCAGAGAGTGAAAGAGAGAGAGAGAGAGAGAGAGAGAGAGAGAGAGAGAGAGAGAGAGAGAGAGAGAGAGAGAGAGGAAGAAAGCCAAGCATCGTGGCAATTGATTTTCCAACTTCATTTAATTGTGAGGCGCCGTCCAGATGAATCCATTAAAGTTGTACCATATTGATCCCACAGTCCTGATGGATCCTTCCCTGGCAGAGGAAAACTATGATGCAGCTCTATATTACCAACGACACAAGGCCTGCATCGCAAATGGCACCCTATTCCTTATATAGTGCACTACTTTTGACCAGGACCCACAAGGAATAGGGTGCCATGGGCCCTGGTTAGGAATAGGGTGCCATGGCCCTGGTTAGGGGAATAGGGTGCCATGGGCCCTGGTTAGGAATAGGGTGCCTTGGGCCCTGGTTAGGGAATAGGGTGCCATGGGCCCTGGTTAGGAATAGGGTGCCTTGGGCCCTGGTTAGGGAATAGGGTGCCATGGGCCCTAGTTAGGGAATAGGGTGCCATGGGCCCTGGTTAGGGAATAGGGTGCCTTGGGCCCTGGTTAGGGAATAGGGTGCCATGGCCCTGGTTAGGGAATAGGGTGCCTTGGGCCCTGGTCAAAGGTAGTGCATTATGTAGAGAACAGGGTGCCATTTGGGACGCAGATGATTTGAATTAGAGTAAGCTAACTGTTAGGGAAAATGGATTGGGACTTTAGCCGTCTTCTCTTGTTACACGGATATTTGAAACGCAGACAGATCATTGCGGCGACATGATAGGTTGAATATCCTGTCACTGTAGATTCAAGATTTAGTGGCCTCTGTGAAAGGCTACACTATGTAGACGCTAAATGCACTTAGGGTGTTATAGGGTGTTAGTAGTAACTAACTAACTAGTAACAAATTAACAAATGAACTAGTAAATAAATAACTAGTAAAAAACTAGCTGGTAACTAACTAACTACTAACTAACTAGTAACTAACTAACTAGTATAAAGTAGGTAGTAAATAACTATTACTTACCCTGTTCCCCTCCCCTATTCCCATCCTCCCCTCCTTCTCATCTACCACTCCAACACACTCTACTAAAATATTGCCTCACCTCGGAGGTTGCGTATGAAGTCCTCCAGCATCATCTTGCGGTCAGGCTTGATGTTGGGTGAGTACATGTCTGTGTTGAGGAGGAACTCCCTAGAATATACAGATAAGATGAAGTCCCTACTCCCTAGAATATACAGATAAGATGAAGTCCCTACTCCCTAGAATATACAGATAAGATGAAGTCCCTACTCCCTAGAATATACAGATAAGATGAAGTCCCTACTCCTAGAATATACAGATAAGATGAAGTCCCTACTCCCTAGAATATACAGATAAGATGAAGTCCCTACTCCCTAGAATATACAGATAAGATGAAGTCCCTACAGATAAGATGAAGTCCCTACCCTAGAATATACAGATAAGATGAAGTCCCTACTCTCTAGAATAATATACAGATAAGATGAAGTCCCTACTCCTAGAATATACAGATAGATGAAGTCCCTACTCTCTAAGAATATACAGATAAGATGAAGTCCCTACTCTCTAGAATATACAGATAAGATGAAGTCCCTACTCCCTAGAATATACAGATAAGATGAAGTCCCTACTCCCTAGAATATACAGATAAGATGAAGTCCCTACTCTCTAGAATATACAGATAAGATGAAGTCCCTACTCTCTAGAATATACAGATAAGATGAAGTCCCTACTCCCTAGAATATACAGATAAGATGAAGTCCCTACTCCCTAGAATATACAGATAAGATGAAGTCCCTACTCCCTAGAATATACAGATAAGATGAAGTCCCTACTCCCTAGAATATACAGATAAGATGAAGTCCCTACTCCCTAGAATATACAGATAAGATGAAGTCCCTACTCCCTAGAATATACAGATAAGATGAAGTCCCTACTCCCTAGAATATACAGATAAGATGAAGTCCCTAGAATATACCCTACTCCCTAGAATATACAGATAAGATGAAGTCCCTACTAGAATATACAGATAAGATGAAGTCCCTAGAATATACAGATAAGATGAAGTCCCTACTCCCTAGAATATACAGATAAGATGAAGTCCCTACTCCCTAGAATATACAGATAAGATGAAGTCCCTACTCCCTAGAATATACAGATAAGATGAAGTCCCTACTCCTAGAATATACAGATAAGATGAAGTCCCTACTCCTAGAATATACAGATAAGATGAAGTCCCTACTCCCAGATAAGATGAAGTCCCTACTCCCTAGAATATACAGATAAGATGAAGTCCCTACTCCCTAGAATATACAGATAAGATGAAGTCCCTACTCTCTAGAATATACAGATAAGATGAAGTCCCTACTCCCTAGAATATACAGATAAGATGAAGTCCCTCCCTACTCCCTAGAATATACAGATAAGATGAAGTCCCCCTACTCCTAGAATATACAGATAAGATGAAGTCCCTACTCCCTAGAATATACAGATAAGATGAAGTCCCTACTCCCTAGAATATACAGATAAGATGAAGTCCCTACTCCCTAGAATATACAGATAAGATGAAGTCCCTACTCCCTAGAATATACAGATAAGATGAAGTCCCTACTCCCTAGAATATACAGATAAGATGAAGTCCCTACTCCAGATAAGATGAAGTCCCTAGAATATACAGATAAGATGAAGTCCCTACTCCCTAGAATATACAGATAAGATGAAGTCCCTACTCCCTAGAATATACAGATAAGATGAAGTCCCTAGAATAAGATAAGATGAAGTCCCTACTCCCTAGAATATACAGATAAGATGAAGTCCCTACTCCCTAGAATATACAGATAAGATGAAGTCCCTACTCCTAGAATATACAGATAAGAATATAGAATATACAGATAAGATGAAGTCCCTACTCCCTATAAGTGCACCGTACTCCCTAGACAGATAGAAATCCCTATCCCTAGCCTGGGCACCCTCTGCAGAATAAAGATGACACAGGGCTGATGGAGAATCCCAGAGAACACCCTGAGATCTGAGAGGAGGCACGGATAGATGAGAGCCCTAAATACAGAACTGGCCAAGCAGCTCACGCACCAAACAACCCTAGTCAAATCAATAACTGGCAGAGACACTTTTGTCAGCAGTTGTCACAAAGTGCTGTAACTAGTACAGTAGTGTGTGTGTGTGTGTGTGTGTGTGTGAAATGTGTGTGTCTGTGTAAAGATGACACAGGGCTGATGTGTCCCAGTGAACACCCTGTGATCTGTGAGTGTGTGTGTGTGTGTGTGTGTGTGTGTGTGTGTGTGTGTGTGTGTGTGTGTGTGTGTGTGTGTGTGTGTGTGTGTGTGTGTGTGTGTGTGTGTGTGTGTGTGTGTGTGTGTGTGTGTGTGTGTGTGTGTGTGTGTGTGTGTGTGTGTGTGTGTGTGTGTGTGTGTGTGTGTGTGTGTGTCTATGCTAGGGCAGCCAGTCTATCTGCTTGGGGGCGTTGTGAGAGGATGAAACATATGGGCTTGTCCATGTTAGAACAGATAGCAGCCTATGTCCATAGAGTAAAGAGGTTGATTTAGAATCCTCTACAGTGAAAACCAGAGCTCTCCAGACACTACCATTTACATGACATTATGGGAAAAAACTGGTTGAATCAATGTTGTTTCCACATAATTTCAACCAGAAGAAAATTTGATGTGAGATGACGTTGAATCAACAAAACTGATTGTATTTGCAAAAAGTCCTTTTTTTCATCAAACTTTGAACCTAAATCCAATGACAGGATGACATGTTTTGTTGATTTCCTGTTTAATTCACTTTAGTTGACAACTCAATCAAATGTAAATTAAAACTAGAAGTTGAACTGAGGTCTGTGCCCAGTGGGGCGACTGCATTGCAAGCTACAGTGTGTCACAATGCAGACATACTCTCTCAGTGATAATGGTGTACTGTATTCATCATACCGTGCATACCAAATGGAACACTTTTCCTAACATAGGGGCCCTACTTTGAGGGCCCTGGTCAAAATGTGTGCACTAAATAGGGAACAGTGTGCTATTAAATAGGGAACAGGGTGCTATTCAGGACACTACCATATTGTCACGCTATGCTCTCCTCTGCATTGGCAACCAATTCAAATCTTTTATGGAATACATTTATTTACTGTAGTATTGGGTGAGATTCCACAGGGGAGCTTCCTTTGTTAATTAATCAATCTATTATTTCAACGGGTGTGTGTGTGTGACACCCCATAGGGCCTCTACTGGAGCGTAAAGTGTAATTCCATATTAATTCTGGTTATGGTTTCCAGGTAGGCTGGTTTGGCCTTCCTCCGGAGTCAGGTGACCACTGAGCTGCATGATTGGAATCTACGTCTCAGTGGGCTAGGAATACACACAGGTAGTGGACTAGCTATGTAAGGAATAGAGTTGCCATTTGGGACACAGCCGTGTCCTCAGTTTGGGGGTTCATCCCCACTGATTCTGCATCATCTAATAGAGACTAGACTTTTTACCTGAAAAAGACCTTATCTTAAGCCACATACTCTATGGTTTGCAGTTGTACCATCGAGACTGGGCTTAGACTTTAAGGAAGGTTTTGCAGCCAATCAATAGCTTTTTCTTCTTAATAATAAAGTCTCAGTTCTATACATTTCTCTTTACTATTCTACCAGAAAGAGTGAAATAGCAGATAGCCCTAGAAAGAGAAACCCTATATTCCCTCCCCTTACTCTATTTCAGTGAAGGGAATCTCATGTGTGTGTGTGTGTGTGTCTCTCTCTCTCTCTCTGGCCTCAGAAACTGCCAGAGTTGGGTTCATTATTAGCTGACACACACCAAGCTACAGAAGCTGCCAGGTGTTTATTTTCTCCTGACTTGTGTTTCCTCACACATTCTCTCCCTCCCTTTCCTCCCTCTCGCTCTCATTTCCCTGCCACCTGCCTTTCCTTCTGTTTACAGTCATCCTTTACCTCTTCCTCTATCCGTCTCTCTCGTTCATTCTTTAAGCCTCTCGCTATCCCCTCACTCTCTTTGAAGTCTGTCTCCTCCCTCCCCGTCATCTTTCTCTCTGTCTCAGACTCTTGCCTCTCGTTCTCTATCCTTTTCTCCCCCCTCTCTTTTTCTATTCCTCACTCTCTCCATCTCTGTTTGGAGGAGCAGGGAGGCAGGCGGAGACCAGAGAGATGTGTTTATGCAACAGTGGATATTTATAAACCTCTCCTCCTTCCTTCCCTCCCTCGCTCTTTATTTCGCCCCTCTCTGTGCAGCACGCACTCTGCGCCAATCGTACCCAAAACAAAATG
>NW_026282553.1:100000-107500 GCF_023373465.1 Oncorhynchus keta | reverse complement strand
GACAACATAACTTCCTGTTCCGAGGATATGAGGGCGACGGTCCTATGTCAGAATGGTTCAGATAATAACTACAGAACGAAGCCAACATCAGCATGAGCTTTGGTTGCGAATGGTATGAACTTTTGAACTCTTATTCACTACAGAAGTGATACCTCCTAGCTGTTGAGTTAGCGACCGCAGCTGCAAACGCAGGTTCGGAAGGAACAGACAGTATCCCATCTATCACACATCAGCGTTACTACAACGCATCCAATTGACAACCAGAGACATTCTTCAAACGACAGAGGACTCGGTTTGGCAACACCGCCTTCCATCTACCACCAACCTACTGAAGCGTAGCTCAGAGTAAATATTTATTGCATTTTCCTTTTCCAAATGGGCAGTAATTTAGAGTGCATAAGATACTGTATTTACAATAGCACAGCTTTTTCCCTTTGTTCCTCAGTCTCCCACTCTTTCACTCAACCCAGGCCCTTTTCCTTTGTGTAACAAGTTGTCATATCTGTTCCGCCCTCTAGGGACGTTTTCCTTTATGACGTCTTTTATGAAAGTTATAATTAATTGTGTGTATGTGAATTCTGTGTGATTAGTTGGGTTTAAGTATTTATTTACTAAATACCTAATTTATATTGCTGATTCAAATTGTTAGCCAGGGTTCTTGCAAGAATTTACAACTTTCAGATGAGACTGGAGTAGGATGAAGATTAATGTTGACTGCTATGGATGTAAAATACTAGTAGGTCTTTACGAGTTTATTCGGAAGATAACAGCTCTATAAATATTATTTTGTGGTGCCCGACTGTAGTTAATTACATTTACATGATTAGCTCAATCAGGTGATATTAATTACAGAGAAATGATTTTATAGAATAGCATGTCGTATCACATAATCCAGCATAGCCAAAGACACGACACTGTGTAGTCAACTGCAAACAGGGACAGTGTAACACCCCATGTTTTATATCTCAAAACTCTCACGACCAAAATGTTTTATTAGCAGCCAATGTTTACTTTCTTATTTGGGGCTTTGGCAGTCAACTGAAAAACATGCCAACAGTATTTCTGATTGTCTTCTCAACTCACCATCACTTACATTTAATGTGGGTCTATGACAGTCAAATTAGTCTGACATAATGTCTCTTATCTCACCAACACTAATGAGATGGGTCTGGCTTAATGTATGTTGCATCGGAGCTTCTCAAAGTCAGGAGGCGTGGTCGACAGAGCGCACCTCATCTCTGCTGTCACATCCAACCTGGATCGATATTTGGTTTGAATGCAGACAAAAGCACTGAATCCAGCTTCACACAGATATGAGCTGGCGAAGGGTACATTGAGTTGTAATGCCCTGAGGCAGACAGCAGGCTGTTCCCATTGAGCCAGGAACCACAACTCCTCTGTAGTGATCTGTGAATACGTTGTCTGTAGCATTCAGTCACATTACAGCTCGATCAGCTGTTCGATTTCACTTACTGGCATGTCAACTGAGCCAGGATCACAGTCAAAAGGATTGGGAACTATGTCCCAAAGTGCTCTTCCAAGCATTGGTTAGTGAGCAGTCATCACTGGTGTGGGACTCTTACTGATGCTGTTTTCTGTTAGAAACATGCACAGCCGAGGGAAGTGGGAATGGTTCGCTTTTGAAAGAAAAATCTCCAATAAGAATTCTTTCCCCTGAATCTACTGATTGTCACGATCATCATAAGGGGTGGACCAAAATGCAGCGTGGTATGCTTCAATCCTTTTTTTTAGGAAGAGAAAACTCAAATAACAAAAACAATAAAGCAAACAAACTAAACGTGACGTTCAGAGTAGTGCTCACAGGCAACTATACCTAGACAAGATCCCACAAAGCACAACGGGAAAATGGCTACCTAAATATGATCCCCAATCAGAGACAACGATAAACAGCTGCCTCTGATTGAGAACCATATCAGGCCAACATAGATATACAATTCCCCTAGATAACCCACCCTACATCACACCCCGACCCAACCAACATAGAGAGTAAACAGCTCTCTATGGTCAGGGTGTGACACTGATTCAGTCACTCATCTGTACAATGTTTTGTATTTCCTCTATATGCTTCTGTTCCATTTGTTCAGTTTCCCAAATACTGTATGTCTGTTACATTGGCAGGGAGACACATTTATTATTTTCATTACACAGAAAGTCAAGTCCTCTCTCAATGCAAAACATATTTCCAACACTCCCCCTCAATAACCATCAAGCCTCTGTGTGAAATAGAACATAGCTATTCTCTGATCCCCATTTCTCTACATAGTTTTGCGAACAAGTGTGCGCCCAGTGATGTGGTTTGATGTACACTGAACAAAAATATAAACTTAACATGTAAAGTGATGGTCCCATGTTTCATATGCACAAAAGCTTATTTCTCTCAAATGTTGTGTATAAATGTGTTTACGTCCCTGTAATTTCTGTCTGTAATGAAGTCCTTTTGTGGAGAAAAATAATTCTTATTGGCTGGGCTTTGGCTCCCCATTGGGTCCACCATGCCTGCGCCCCTGCCTGGTCCTGTGAAATCCATAGATTAGGGCCTAATTCATATATTTCAATTGACTGATTTCCTTATATAAACTGTAACTCAGTCAAATCTGTGATCTTGCATGTTGCGTTTATATTTTGGTTCAGTATATCTTCCAATTGAAGTGAACTGCTGCAATATATCTCCGAGTTCTGTGCTCAGCTCTTTTGCTGCCAGTTGTTCTCGGTGTATCATACAATACGTCCATATGTCAGAGGGAGACACATTCCTAGAGAGGGAGACACATTCCTAGAGAGGGAGACACATTCCTAGAGAGGGAGACACATTCCTAGAGAGGGAGACACATTCCTAGAGAGGGAGACACATTCCTAGAGAGGGAGACACATTCCTAGAGAGGGAGACACATTCCTAGAGAGGGAGACACATTCCTAGAGAGGGAGACACATTCCTAGAGAGGGAGACACATTCCTAGAGAGGGAGACACATTCCTAGAGAGGGAGACACATTCCTAGAGAGGGAGACACATTCCTAGAGAGGGAGACACATTCCTAGAGAGGGAGACACAACTAGACACAACTAGAGTGCAGAGGCCTGCCTGCCGTCCCACCATAGATGGAGCCCCATCTGTGCAAAAGCCCACCAGTAGATCCCATGGAATCAGTTTTTCGTCAAAATATCCACGCAGCACACTGAACATCCCCTGTGCCCCCCGACATGTATAGCGAACAAAAGTCGGGGCCTCACAGCTAAAATCCATTTGAAGAGCATAAGCTGGGGAGTTTTTGAGTGGTTCAGTCTGTTTGCTCTTGATTGCTAGCAATAGCATAAATTATTTGTTTGACAGAGCTATCTGACAAAGGTATTGATGTGAGTTTTTGGGCCCCTGCCTCCCAACACATTGTTTCACCGTATAAATTGCGGCCGGTAATATCAGAGTCTCTGTAATAGTGTGTGGTTTCATAGCATAGCAAACCTAGCCATTCACCATGGGAATGATGACCACTGGTCCAATAGGGTTCATCTTGGGGGGGAGGTCTCCACTCACTAACCACTGCTCCAATAGGGTTCATCTTGGGGGAGGTCTCCACTCACTAACCACTGCTCCAATAGGGTTTACCTTGGGGGAGGTCTCCACTCACTAACCACTGCTCCAATAGGGTTTATCTTGGGGGAGGTCTCCACTCACTAACCACTGCTCCAATAGGGTTTACCTTGGGGGGGAGGTCTCCACTCACTAATCACTGCTCCAATAGGGTTTACCTTGGGGGGGGGGGAGGTCTCCACTCACTAACCACTGCTCCAATAGGGTTTATCTTGGGGGAGGTCTCCACTCACTAACCACTGCTCCAATAGGGTTTACCTTGGGGGGGGAGGTCTCCACTCATTAATCACTGCTCCATTAGGGTTTATCTTGGGGGGGAGGTCTCCACTCACTAACCACTGCTCCAATAGGGTTTATCTTGGGGGGGAGGTCTCCACTCACTAACCACTGCTCCAATAGGGTTTATCTTGGGGGGAGGTCTCCACTCACTAACCACTGCTCCATTAGGGTTTATCTTGGGGGGGAGGTCTCCACTCACTAACCACTGCTCCAATAGGGTTTATCTTGGGGGAGGTCTCCACTCACTAACCACTGCTCCAATAGGGTTTATCTTGGGGGGGAGGTCTCCACTCACTAACCACTGCTCCAATAGGGTTTATCTTGGGGGGGAGGTCTCCACTCACTAACCACTGCTCCATTAGGGTTTATCTTGGGGGGGAGGTCTCCACTCACTAACCACTGCTCCAATAGGGTTTATCTTGGGGGGTTGGGTTGTAATGAGCCTACTGTACCTAGACAATGCTTTTCAGTCCAGTACTATTATTAAGAAGTAGACTACCAGTTACTCACTCTAGGACGTCTCTGTTGAAGGGCTTCTTGCTGTTTCCCAGGAACTCTCCAATCATCTGCCTGCTCAGGCCCTTCCTCTGAAGCAGGAAGTGAGCCACACCTATGGGCGTGTCTGGGATGAAACCTCGTGAGATCAGGAACTGGAGACCCTTATCAGGATTACTGACAGAGAAGAATAAAGAGGAGGAGAAATTAGATATTAAAATCCTCTTTATTTGGGTTAATGTCATACAGTACACAAATCCTTCACATTTCATGCCCTCACATATAAAGGAGAGAGGGTAGAGAGAGGTAGAGAGGGAGAGAGGAAGGGGAAGAGAGAGAAGGGGGTGAGGGAAGAGGCTGGAGGAGATTGTTATACGTGAGACCCCACTTGCTAAACAAGTTCCAAAATCACCAAGACTATGAAGATCAAAACAGTCTGGTGATGACAGTCTGGTGTGGAGGCTAGCTGTAAAACATGGTGTTAATGACAGTCTGGTGTGGAGGCTAGCTGTAAAACATGGTGGTAATGACAGTCTGGTGTGGAGGCTAGCTGTAAAACATGGTGTTAATGACAGTCTGGTGTGGAGGCTAGCTGTAAAACATGGTGTTAATGACAGACTGGTGTGGAGGCTAGCTGTAAAACATGGTGGTAATGACAGTCTGGTGTGGAGACTAGCTGTAAAACATGGTGGTGATGACAGTCTGGTGTGGAGGCTAGCTGTAAAACATGGTGTTAATGACAGTCTGGTGTGGAGGCTAGCTGTAAAACATGGTGTTAATGACAGTCTGGTGTGGAGGCTAGCTGTAAAACATGGTGTTAATGACAGTCTGGTGTGGAGGCTAGCTGTAAAACATGGTGTTAATGACAGTCTGGTGTGGAGGCTAGCTGTAAAACATGGTGTTAATGACAGTCTGGTGTGGAGGCTAGCTGTAAAACATGGTGTTAATGACAGTCTGGTGTGGAGGCTAGCTGTAAAACATGGTGTTAATGACAGTCTGGTGTGGAGGCTAGCTGTAAAACATGGTGTTAATGACAGTCTGGTGTGGAGGCTAGCTGTAAAACATGGTGTTAATGACAGTCTGGTGTGGAGGCTAGCTGTAAAACATGGTGTTAATGACAGTCTGGTGTGGAGGCTAGCTGTAAAACATGGTGTTAATGACAGTCTGGTGTGGAGGCTAGCTGTAAAACATGGTGTTAATGACAGTCTGGTGTGGAGGCTAGCTGTAAAACATGGTGTTAATGACAGTCTGGTGTGGAGGCTAGCTGTAAAACATGGTGTTAATGACAGTCTGGTGTGGAGGCTAGATGTAAAACATGGTGTTAAAGACAGTCTGGTGTGGAGGCTAGCTGAAAAACATGGTGGTAATGACAGTCTGGTGTGGAGGCTAGCTGTAAAACATGGTGGTAATGACAGTCTGGTGATGACAGTCTGGTGTGGAGGCTAGCTGTAAAACATGGTGGTAATGACAGTCTGGTGCGGAGGCTAACTGTAAAACATGGTGTTAATGACAGTCTGGTGTGGAGGCTAGCTGTAAAACATGGTGGTAATGACAGTCTGGTGTGGAGGCTAGCTGTAAAACATGGTGGTAATGACAGTCTGGTGTGGAGGCTAGCTGTAAAACATGGTGGTAATGACAGTCTGGTGTGGAAGCTATCGGTAAAACATGGTGTTAATGGGAGTGTAGTAATGACAGTCTGGTGTGGAGGCTAGTGGTGATACATGGTGGTAATGGGAGTGTGGTAATGACAGTCTGGTGTGGAGGCTAGCGGTGATACATGGTGGTAATGGGAGTGTGGTAATGACAGTCTGGTGTGGAGGCTAGCGGTGATACATGGTGTTAATGACAGTCTGGTGTGGAGACTAGCTGTAAAACATGGTGGTAATGACAGTCTGGTGTGGAGGCTAGCGGTAAAACATGGTGGTAATGACAGTCTGGTGTGGAGGCTAGCGGTGATACATGGTGTTAATGGGAGTGTGGTAATGACAGTCTGGTGTGGAGGCTAGCGGTGATACATGGTGTTAATGGGAGTGTGTTAATGACAGTCTGGTGTGGAGGCTAGCTGTAAAACATGGTGTTAATGACAGTCTGGTGTGGAGGCTAGCTGTAAAACATGGTGTTAATGACAGTCTGGTGTGGAGGCTAGCTGTAAAACATGGTGGTAATGACAGTCTGGTTTGGAGGCTAGCTGTAAAACATGGTGGTAATGACAGTCTGGTGTGGAGGCTATCGGTAAAACATGGTGGTAATGACAGTCTGGTGTGGAGGCTAGCTGTAAAACATGGTGGTAATGACAGTCTGGTGTGGAGGCTAGCTGTAAAACATGGTGTTAATGGGAGTGTGGTAATGACAGTCTGGTGTGGAGGCTAGCGGTGATACATGGTGGTAATGGGAGTGTGGTAATGACAGTCTGGTGTGGAGGCTATCGGTAAAACATGGTGTTAATGGGATGTGGTAATGACAGTCTGGTGTGGAGGCTAGCAGTGATACATGGTGGTAATGGGAGTGTGGTAATGACAGTCTGGTGTGGAGGCTAGCGGTAAAACATGGTGGTAATGACAGTCTGGTGTGGAGGCTATCGGTAAAACATGGTGTTAATGGGAGTGTGGTAATGACAGTCTGGTGTGGAGGCTAGCAGTGATACATGGTGGTAATGGGAGTGTGGTAATGACAGTCTGGTGTGGAGGCTAGCGGTAAAACATGGTGGTAATGACAGTCTGGTGTGGAGGCTAGCGGTGATACATGGTGGTAATGGGAGTGTGGTAATGACAGTCTGGTGTGGAGGCTAGCGGTGATACATGGTGTTAATGGGAGTGTGGTAATGACAGTCTGGATGTGGAGGCTAGCGGTGATACATGGTGTTAATGACAGTCTGGTGTGGAGACTAGCTGTAAAACATGGTGGGGAGTGTAATGACAGTCTGGTTTGGAGGCTAGCTGTAAAATGGTGGTAATGACAGTCTGGTGTGGAGGCTAGCTGTAAAACATGGTGGTAATGACAGTCTGGTGTGGAGGCTAGCTGTAAAACATGGTGGTAATGACAGTCTGGTGTGGAGGCTAGCTGTAAAACATGGTGTTAATGACAGTCTGGTGTGGAGGCTAGCTGTAAAACATGGTGT
>NW_026282553.1:32500-92500 GCF_023373465.1 Oncorhynchus keta | reverse complement strand
CATTAGCTATTCCTACCATAGTGTATTTTCTGTGTTTTGTGTTTAGCATATGGTCAGAGCAGGATATTAAGCATATTAGCTCTTCCTTCCATAGTGTATATATAAACAGAGCAGGATTGTCACCATAGTGTATATTGTTATTAAGCTCTTCCTTCCATAGTGGACCAAGATGCAAGATGCAGTGGTATGTTTCCATCCTTTATTTTGGAATATAAAACTTTAAAGAACAAATGAAATGTGACGCTAATATAATGCTCACAGGCAACTATACATAGACAAGATCCCACAAAGCACAATTGGGAAATGGCTACCTATATATGATCCCCAATCAGAGACAACGATAAACAGCTGCCTCTGATTGGGAACCATACTAGGCCAACATAGAAATATAATTCACCTAGATAACCCACCCTTAAATCACACACCGACCTAACCAACATAGAGAATAAAAGCTCTCTATGGTCAGGGCGTGACAAGGATATTAGCCAGGTTAGCTCTTCCTACCATAGGGTATACATAAACAGGATATTATAACATATTAGCTCTTCCTACCATCGGGTATACATAAACAGGATATTAAGCATATTAGCTCTTCCTACCATAGTCTATACAGACAGGATATTAGCCAGGTTAGCCAAATTAGCTTTCCTTAGCATAATACACGAGATACTACTAGCCAGGTTAGCTGAATAAGCTCAACAAACCATACCTCTGCATTTGAGGGGAGAGTGAGATAAGGACAAAATAAAAATGGATGTGCCTTCTGTCAATGACATAACTTATCTGTATTTTTTAGAAACTGCACTGTTGGTTAGGGGCTTGTAAGTAAGTATTTCACTGTAAGTAAGTTGTATTCGGCGCATGTGACTAATACAATTAGATTTCACTTGTTTTGATAACTAAGGTTAAATTCCCTGGTTTTCCAGAAATCCTGGTTGGAGGATTCCGAATTTCCTGCTTATTCCTTCCTGATTCCGGGATCCTCTAACCAGGATTTCAGAAAAACTAGGGAGTCTATTGAAAGTTCCTGGAATTTTGAGAAATACTTTTTTGAGAATGAGTGTTAGCTGAGCCCTGTCAGACACTGTGATGATAGGGCATTTTTGAGCAGGCATATGCACCTGGAGTCTCCGGTGACTCAGCACTCAGCTCCGAGGACCCCTCATCTGCCACTCATTCCACCACACTGCACCATTACTTCCATCTCAACAAACATTCATTACGAGTTAGGAGTTAGGAACATCCAGTATGTTGGATACTTCTGATATTTTGGATGTGGGAAAGAATCGCACTAGCGAGGGAGGGAGGGGGAAAATATGCTGCTTCAACCCAATGTTCTCAAAACTTTTCAGGACATTTCCCATGGCCCGAATTCCCTCAGTGGCCTGGAACTTTTAATTACATCCTCCACTTGCAACGGAATTGCTAATGAAGAATTCGGGCCTTGGACGGTTGCCATTATTCTTAGGATCCACCCCTTTTGTACTCTGACTGATTGGTTCCATCTAGGCAGTCAATGGCCTTTTTCACTCTTAATATCTACAGATGGAGAATAGCCCGAACCATTATCTTCAAAGAGGGGTAGCCCGGGCCCTTGAGGATACTCCCATGGTAGGAGGTTAATTTCGTGTCAAGTCTTCTCCTTTCAGAGATATTTCCAGGTGTGCTGTTTGCTCCCCTCACTGCACTGCTCCCCATGCATCTGTCTGACAGCCGCCCCTAGGCAGAGTGCCGTGTACCCATCATGCATCTGTCTGACACTTGTCTTGGGAGTCCTTATCTGGGCTTGACTTAGTCACTTTTCACTAGGCAGAGTGAATGGCAGAACGGCAATTGAATTCTAAAACGGACTGAGCAGTCAAAGGAAAAAGCAGCAGAATTGAAATGGAAAATGTCTCTTATGCTGCATGGGAGGGGCATGGTGGCTGAGCTGAGGAGTGGGCATGGTGGCTGAGCTGAGGAGTGGGCATGGTGGCATGGTGGCATGTGGCTGAGCTGAGGAGTGGGCATGGTGGCTGAGCTGAGGAGGGGCATGGTGGCTGAGCTGAGCAGTGGGCATGGTGGCTGAGCTGAGGATGGTGGCTGAGCTGAGGAGAGTGGGCTGAGCTGAGTGGTGGCTGAGCTGAGGAGGGTGGCATGAGTGGCATGGTGGCTGAGCTGAGTGGGCATGGTGGCTGAGCTGAGGAGTGGGCATGGTGGCTGAGCTGGGCATGGTGGCTGAGCTGAGAGTGGGCATGGTGGCTGAGCTGAGCAGTGGGCATGGTGGCTGAGCTGAGGGCATGGTGGCTGAACTGAGGAGTGGGCATGGTGGGCATGGTGGGGCATGGTGGCTGAGCTGAGGAGTGGGCATGGTGGCTGAGCTGAGGAGGAATGGGCATGGTGGCTGAGCTGAGGAGTGGGCATGGTGGCTGAGCTGAGGAGGCATGGTGGCTGAGCTGAGGAGTGGGCATGGTGGCTGAGCTGAGGAGTGGGCATGGTGGCTGAGCTGAGCAGTGGGCATGGTGGCTGAGCTGATGGTGGCTGGTGGCTGAGCTGAGGAGGTGGGCATGGTGGCTGAGCTGAGCAGCTGGGCATGGGAGCTGAGGAGTGGGCATGGTGGCTGAGCTGAGCAGTGGGCATGGTGGCTGAGCTGAGGAGTGGGCATGGTGGCTGAGCTGAGGAGTGGGCATGGTGGCTGAGCTGAGGAGGGCATGGGCATGGTGGCTGAGCTGAGGAGTGGGCATGGTGGCTGGTGGCTGAGCTGAGGAGTGGGCATGGTGGCTGAGCTGAGGAGTGGGCATGGTGGCTGAGCTGAACTGAGGAGTGGGCATGGTGGCTGAGCTGAGGAGTGGGCATGGTGGCTGAGCTGAGGAGTGGGCATGGTGGCTGAGTTGAATGCAGAGGGAAGTGTTCAGTGCTATTGAATTAAAAGCATATAACAGGAGGCTCCTTTTACTCTGCCACAGATCCTGAATTCTTCTGCACACTACCCTATAACACCAGGAGTAACTGGGAATCTCAAACTTGCTAATGACTTGAGTCTCATGTAGATGGGCAACGCAGAGATGGTGTTATATGGAAATATCCTGCAAGAACTTCAATATTATCATATATTAAATGCATGATCATTCACACTCGATTTGTGTTGAGACAGCTTTGATACCGGAGATCTCGTCAGCATATGACTGAACTATTCTTGAAGGAGGATTTGAACACTGATTGAAAAGGGAGATGTTTGGTCACCGTTGCCAAGCATCCTTATCTTCTGTACTCTATGTGTATTCAGTATGACATAATAACGCTAGGAGTTGCAAAACACAGAACAGGCTATTTTATGAGTAATCACAAAATGGATGTCAGATTAGCATAATTGAGTGCGTGCATGTATTTCATGAATTAATGTGCTTTAAAGGGATGCCTAGGATAATCTTTGTGTTATCTGTATACTTTCAAAAGACATCAGTTGGGGGAATATAGGATTTTCATACCATCTATGGAACTGAAATCGCTTTAAACATCCATCAGAACTTTCATATAAATAACATGAATAATTAACAAGGTGCTGGGAATAGTTTCAGATGAGTAAACTCAGAACAACCTTGCAAATACTGTTCTCTATCTCTCTATCTCTCTCTCTCTCTCTCTCTCTGGATTTATCTCCTTTAGTCTTTCCTATGCATTTTGAGGAGGAGGAGAGGCGAGAGGATGTGAATCTACGAAAGATGATTTGAAAATGTGCCTCTTTCTCTCCCCCTCTCTTTTTATCCCACTCCTTCCATGCAAGTTGTTTCATTCTTTCTCTCTGTCATTCTCATTCTATCATTTGTTCACATGTTAATTTCACTCTTTTCACTGTATCCCACATTCTGTAGTCTCTCATTCTCTCTCTCGTTCGTTCTCCGTCTCTCATTCTCTTCTCTCTCTCTCTCGTTCTCTCATTCTCTCTCTCGTTCTTTCCCATCTCTCATTCTCTCTCTCGTTCTTTCTCCCCCTCTCATTCTCTCTCGTTCTTTCTTCTCCCCTCTCATTCTCATTCTCTCTTGTTCTTTCTCCTCTCATTCTCTCTCTCGTTCTTTCTCCCTCTCTCATTCTCTCTCTCGTTCTTTCTCCCCTCTCATTCTCTCTCTCGTTCTTTCTCCCTCTCATTCTCTCTCTCGTTCTTTCTCCCTCTCTCATTCTCTCTCTCGTTCTTTCTCCCCCTCTCTCTTCTTTCTCCCCCTCTCATTCTCTCTCTCGTTCTTTCTCCCCCTCTCATTCTCTATCTCGTTCTTTCTCCCCTCTCATTCTCTCTCTCGTTCTTTCTCCCCCTCTCATTCTCTGTCTCGTTCTTTCTCTCCCTCTCATTCTCTCTCGTTCTTTCTCCCCCTCTCATTCTCTCTCTCGTTCTTTCTCCCTCTCTCATTCTCTCTCTCGTTCTTTGTCCCTCTCTCTGGGAGATACAGTGTATATGAGAGGAGCCCTCTAGACACCTCTTCATCCTGTTCCCTCCTCCTCAAACAGCAGAGAAAGTGCTGGTCCAGCTCTTTTAGTCTGTCTGGAGAGCCCCATTAAAGCCTTCTGATCTCACATGGGTTTTTTACAAAGACACCAGTATTTAGTGTGTGTGTATGTATATTTGCACGCGTGTGTATTTGTGTGTGTAATTGTGTGTGTGTGTGGATGTGATGTATTTGTGTGGTGTGTGGATGTGTGTGTGTGTGGGTACAGTGCATTTGGGAAGTATTCAGACCCCTTGACTTACTCCACATTTTGTTACGTTACCTTATTCTAAAATGTATTCAATAGTTTTTTTCCCTCATCAATCTACACACAATACAACATAATGACAAAGCGAAAACAGTCTTTTTAGTAATTTTGCTAAGATATATATATTTATAAATATGACATTTACATAAGTATTCAGACCCTTTACTGAGTACTTTGTTGAAGCACCTTTGGCAGCGATTACAGCCTCGCGTCTTCTTGGTTATGACGCTACAAGCTTGGCATGCTTCCAAACAGCTTCTACCCCCAAGCCATAAGACTCCTGAACATCTAATCAAATGGCTACCCAGACTATGTTCACTGCCCCTCCCCCTCTTTACACCGCTGCTACTCTCTGTTGTTATCACCTATGCATAGTCACTTAATAACTCTACCTACATGTACATATTACCTCATCTAACCGGTGCCCCCACACATTGACTCTGTACCGGTACCCTCCTGTAGATAGTCTCACTATTATTATTTTACTGCTGCTCTTTAATGACTTGTTACTTGTATTTCTTATTGTTATCCATACGTTTTTAAACTGCATTGTTGGTTAGGGCTCGTAAGGAAGCATTTCACTGAAAGGTCTACACCGGTTCTATTCGGCGCATGTGACTAATAACATTTGATTTGATTTGACACCTGTATTTGGGGAGTTTCTCCCCATTCCTCTCTGCAGATCTTCTCAAGCTCTGTCAGGTTGGATGGGGAGCGTCGCTGCAGAGCTATTTTCAGGTCTCTCCAGAGATGTTCGATTAGGTTCAAGTCAAGGATCTGGCTGGGCCATTCAAGGACATTCAGAGACTTGTCCCAAAGCCACTCCTGCATTGTCTTGACTGTGTGCTTAGGGTTGTTGTCCTGTTGAAAGTTGAACCTTCACCCCAGTCTGAGGTCCTGAGCAGTCAGGAGCAGGTTTTCATCAAGGATCTCTCTGTACTTTGCTCCTTTCATCTTTGCTTCAATCCTGAATAGTCTCCCAGTCCCTGCCGCTGAAAAACATCCCCACAGCATGATGCTGCCACCACTATGCTTCACCGTAGGGATGGTGCCAGGTTTCCTCCGTGCCAGGTTTCCTCCAGACGTGGCGCTTGGCATTCAGGCCAAATGCCACGTCAGACATTGGTTTCATCAGACCAGAGAATCTTGTTTGTCATGGTCTGAGAGTCCTTTAGGTGCCTTTTGGCAAACTCCAAGTGGGCTGTCATGTGCCTTTTACTCAGGAGTGGTTTCTGTCTGGCCACTCTACCATTTATTTTATTTATTTATCCGTTATTTTACCTGACTTTACCTGAACACGTTCTCATTTGCAGCAACGACCTGGGGAATAGTTACAGGGGGGAGGGGGATGAATGAGCCAATTGTAAACTGGGGATTATTAGGTGACCATGATGGTTTGAGGGCCAGATTGGGAATTTAGCCAGGAAGGCCTGATTGGTAGAGTGCTGCAAAGATGGTTGTTCTTTTGGAAGGTTCTCCCATCTCCGCAGAGGATCTCTAGAGCTCTGTGTTAGTGACCACCGGGTTCTTGGCCACCTCCCTGACCAAGGCCCTTCTCTCCCAATTTCTCAGTTTGGACAGTCAGGTGGTTCCACACTTCTTCCATTTAAGAATGATTCTTAAATTAATCTTAAAGGTTCTTGGGGACCTTCAAGGCTGCGGAAATGTTTTGGTACCCTTCTACGAACAATTCCTTCGACATAGCTTGGTTTTTGCTTTGACATGCACTGTCAACTGTGGGACCTTATATAGACATGTGTGTGCTTTTCCAAATCATGTCCAATAAATAGAATTTACCACAGACTCCAATCAAGTTGTAGAAACATCTCAAGGATGATCTATGGAAACTGAGCTCAATTTCGAGTCTCATAGCAAAGGGTCTGAATGTCAAAAAAACTATTTTTGCTTTGTCATTATGGAGTATTGTGTGTAGATTGATGAGGAACAAAAATGAATTAAATCCATTTTTGAATAAGGTTGTAACATAACAAAATGTGGGGGGAAAAATGGGTCTGAATACTTTCCGAATGTATGTGTGTGTGTGTGTGTGTGTGTGTGTGTGTGTGTGTGTGTGTGTGTGTGTGTGTGTGTGTGTGTGTGTGTGTGTGTGTGTGTGTGTGTGTGTGTGTGTGTGTGTGTGTGTGTGTGTGTGTGTGTGTGTGTGTGTGTGTGTGTGTGTGTGTGTGTGTGTGTGTGTGTGTGTATATAATTGAGTAAGTGTGTGTGTGTTTATATTTTTGTGTGTTTATATTTGTGTGTGTGTGTGTGTGTCTGCTGTGATGATGCTGCAGCATGTGAGCTTTTACATGGAGGCCGTTTCTGCAGCTCTCTCCCAATCTCCTTATCCCCCTCTCCCCACCACCTTCTCCCTCACACTCTCTCGCCCTCTCGTTCGGGAGGTTCACAGACGCTCCATGCTTAAAACAACTATTAGAGGACAATATAGAGACGTCCCTTAATGACGACATCTGTGGCATTCTAATCTGAGGATCATGGCATACAGTTTCTCCCTCTCCAGGCTGATCTCGGCTTATGTGGATATGGACCATATAAGGGGAGAGGAGACAGCCGCAGATAAAAGAGGGAAGATATTTCTGGGCGCGAAGACAAACAGAAGGTGACGGGCGCTCTGCAGAACAGAGGCGGTTAACCACAGCTGCAGGGAGGGAGAGAGAGAGAGGGGGAGGAAAAGGGCGGAGAGAGAGAGAGATGGTGTAAATAGAGAAAGATATGTTTAGTGTGAGAGATGTAAATAGAGAATGATATGTGTAGTCAGAAAGAGAGAGAGGCAGGGAGAAAGAGAGAACAGGTATAAATAGAGAATGATATGTGTAGTCAGAAAGAGAGAGAGGCAGGGAGAAAGAGAGAACAGGTGTAAATAGAGAATGATATGTGTAGTCAGAAAGAGAGAGAGGCAGGGAGAAAGAGAGAGATGGTGTAAATAGAGAAAGATATGTTTAGTGTGAGAGATGTAAATAGAGAATGATATGTGTAGTCAGAAAGAGAGAGAGGCAGGGAGAAAGAGAGAACAGGTATAAATAGAGAAAGATATGTTTAGTGTGAGAGATGTAAATAGAGAATTATATGTGTCGTCAGTGTCGTGGAATTATCAGAATTTGTTGGTAACATTTGTAAGATGTTTAATATTCATCTAATGTGTGTAAGTTACTTCTCATAAGAATGTATTTTGTTGTACTACAGTGGTGGCCATTGGCAGTTATCTGTTCTATGTCAGGACTAAGTTGCCTGGGCCACATGAGAGGGGAGAGGTCAAAGTGTCATCATGTGTAAACATATCTTTTACTCCCTACCTTTCCGAGTGGGGAAAGGAGGGTTTGCAGTGTGTGGAATCATTCTATGCTCCCTCTTTGTTGACCTGTAGGGTCACTCACCTCCTATCCGTGAGTTTGTCCAGGAGTTTGTGTTTAGAGTGGGTTGTATATAAATGACAATTTGATATATGCCTGTTGATATGGAGGATTTGGTTTATGGTTCTGGGGTTTGGGAAAGGAGACAAAGCTGAACGATGAATTATGTCTATGCTGTCTGACTATGTGTGTCTTTGCTATTAAAGGAACTCAGTTGCATTGTAAGGGGACTCTCGGAGAATTCACTGGGGAGACACTGAATTTATCTGAGAGTCACAGGATTGTGATAAGAGCTCATATAATTAAAGATGGACTTTTATAACTAACTCTGACATGTGTGTGGTTTGCTCCCATGATTTGGTAAATAGAGGAAATTTCCACGACATCAGAATGAGAGAGGGGCAGGGAGAAAGAGAGAGATGCAAGCTGAGAGCAGTGAAAATCATAGAGAAACTTACAGAAGATAAAGTGCTGTCTCATGGTGAGATCCATGATTGTAAACCCCCACCCGTATGTGTGTGTGTTTGAGTGTGAGTGTGAGTGTGAGTGTCAGTGTGAGTGTGAGTGTGAGTGTGCGTGTGCGTGTGCGTGTGTGTGTGTGTGTGTGTGTCATGTAAGAGCATTGTTTGTCCATGGATTAATTTTTGTCAGCTCACTCCCATTCGCCGATCACTGGCTAGATTTTAGCAATAACATCATCACCTAATGTCCACAATATTTATTTCACTAACCCAGCCTGGGTAAGGAGGGAATGGTTGGGTACTCACACATTGAAAAGGTTGAGGCCGATGCGGTAGAGGCGCTTGCGCATGACGTCGGTGGAGAGTGTGGGCGACTTGCAGCTGGCCGGGTTCTCGCAGTGGTAGCGCGGCAGACTGAGGATCATGGCCTGCAGGGCCTCCTTGGATGAGGCCTCCGATGCCGAGCGTGCCTCCATGGAAGTGCTGTTGCTGCAGCTTATCTGCTCGGAACTGGTTTCAGCCGTCTCCGAGCCGCTCCGCTTGGCCTCCAGGGCCTCGGTGGATGGGGTTACCACTGAGGGTGCACCATCCTGGGGTTGAGGTGGCTGGACGGGCTGGATGACCACCTCCGGGGGCTGTGGGTTGGCTAGTTTGTCCAGGGGGGTCAAGGGGGGTTGCTGGCCCTCCTCCTCCTCTAGCTCCTCTTCACTGGGCGGGGGCGCAGGGAAGTCGGCGTCCTGCCCCTCTACTTCTACCACTGGTTCCGGGGGCGGAGGGGGCTCGTGGGGTGGGACAGGAGGGTCTGTGGGTTCGGCGGTGACCTCTTCAGGGGGAGGAGGGGAGTGTTTTTTAGGGGGTGAGGGCGGGGGAGCGGTGGGCATGGTGGGGGTGGTGGCTGCACCCCCCTGCTGCTGCTGGACGCAGTTGCCCATGGAGACAGAGGCCGATGACTCCATGACGGAGGAGGACATGCGGAAGTTCTGATTGTCAATCTGAACGGTCACATCGCGGAAGGCCATCAGCAGCTTGCTGGCGCTGCGGGGCAGGTCGCCTGTATTCTCCCCACCTGATATGCTCTGGAGAAAAGCCTGGTCCAACCCTCCTCCTCCCACTTCTCCTCCTCCCCCCGGCCGCACTGAAGGACTCTGCACTGAACTGATAGGCCCCTCCTTCCTGGAGGGAGCACATGGTCTTCAGGCTCCAGTTGCTGAGTGCGTCGTCGATGGACTTTGCCAACGACTGCACCTGCTCTGTGAATGAGTCCTCCAGGTCGGTCAGGGTGCCGCCCACTGTGGCGGGCAGTGATGGCGAGCGCACTAGGGGGATACCCGCCAGGCTGCAGCCTTCGGCCAGCGCCCGCTCAGCGGAGAAGCCCTCAGCGTTCTGCACGCGCACCTTGCGCATGGAGATGCGCCGCGGCAGGCGACTCTCCAGCAGGGAGTTGCGGATCTTCTCGAAGTTCTTGCTGAGCTGGTACTGGCGGAAGGCGGTCTGGATCTTGGTGGCAGCGCGGCGGGAGATGAGGTGGCCGCCGTATTTGTGCTCTAACATTTCGATCTGGAAAACACGGAGGAGAGGGAGACAGGAGAGGTATGAGTGAAACTGAGCTGCTTGGATATTTCAACGCTACATGCAGCAGTTGACAGTACAAGGCAGTTGGGTAACAAAACATTCTATGACATGAAGAGGGGATTTGGCTGTAGGCAGAGGAGTTGGAGATAAAAGCAGGGAGACAACACAAATACAAAGGACATACATAATACCACTTAGCACTTGGTTCTCCCTCAAGATGAACAAGATGCCGTCTCTACACACCAGCATCCACATGTACAAAGACATGCCCTGAATACCTCTTCTTTAAATTGCCAAACATACAATGAATGTGATACTTTCCAATCAAATAAGGCTGCAGTTACTCCAAATGACAAGAGGTGACCATGACGACCTTTGAAACACAATGACATTGATTGGATCTAATGCAAATGGACATGAACCTGAACATGTAAATGTTAAGGTCACAAAAATGGGACGGACAATTTAACACTCCCTCAACACAAAAAAATGGTCATTAGAGTGGAAAAATATTGGACACCTGAACATTTACTCAGAGCAAAGAAAAGTAATGGTGGGTGACAAGACGCCGCAAATGTAGCACCTACGAGACCCATAATCCTTTTGGTGTACAGCGGGATCAATCAGCACGGAGAGAGAGGCTGCCTTATAATTAACAACGTTTTTACACTTTCAATATTCACCCTCCATGGTGCACATTATATCAATATAAGAGCTGAAAGAGAGAGGGAGGTCAAGAGATAGGGAGGTAGAGAGAGAGGGAGGTAAAGACAGAGAGGTAAAGAGAGAGAGAGCGGTAGAGAGAGGGGGAGGTAAAGAGAGAGGTAAAGAGAAAGGGAGGTAAAGAGAGAGAGGAAGGTAAAGAGAGAGAGGTAAAGAGAGAGAGGGAGGTAAAGAGAGAGAGGGAGGTAAAGATAGAGGGGAGGTAAAGAGAGAGGTAAAGAGAAAGGGAGGTAAAGAAACAGAGAGAAAGGTAAAGAGAGAGAGGAGGTAAAGAGAGAGAGGGAGGTAAAGAGAGAGAGGGAGGTAAAGAGAGAGGTAAAGAGAAAGGGATGTAAAGAAACAGAGAGAAAGGTAAAGAGAGAGAGGTAAAGAGAGAGAGAGGTAAAGAGAGAAAGGGAGGTAAAGAGAGAGGGGGAAGTAAAGATAGAGAGGTGAAGAGAGAGAGAGGTAGAGAGAGAGGGGGAGGTAAAGAGATAGGTAAAGAGAAAGGGAGGTAAAGAAACAGAGAGAAAGGTAAAGAGAGAGAGGTAAAGAGAGAGAGGGAGGTAAAGAGAGATAGGTAAAGAGAGAGAGGGAAGTAAAGAGAGAGAGGGAGGTAAAGAGAGAGGGAGGTAGAGAGAGAGGGAGGTAAAGAGAAAGGGAGGTAAAAATAGAGAGAGAGGGAAACAGAATGAGGGAGGTAAAGAGAGAGAGGGAAGTAAAGAGAGAGAGGGAGGTAAAGAGAGAGAGGGAGGTAAAGAGAGAGAGGGAGGGAAACAGAATGAGGGAATGAGTTAGACAAAAAAGTAAGAGGGTATGAATGAGAAATGAAATCACAAAATGAAAGGTGCCTGTATGAAGGAGGCATTATGTGATAGGTATTATCAATGTAATAATAATAATAATAATAATAATCTGTTTTAGGTTGGCAGCACATTCTATTATATATATAAGCATAGTGCTAATGCAACACTTGAGTGGTTTAAGGGGAAAGTACTAATATATATAAGTATATATATATATATATACTATATATATATATATATATATATATATATATATATATATATATATATATATATATATATATATATATATATATAGTGGCTTGCGAAAGTATTCACCCCCTTGGCATTTTTCCTATTTTGTTGCCTTACAACCTGGAATTAAAATATATTTTTTGGGGGGGTTGTATCATTTGATTTCCACAACATGCCTACCACTTTGAAGATTCAATATGTTTTTATTGTGAAACGAACAAGAAATAAGACAACAAAAACTGAAAACTTGAAAGTGCATAACTATTCACCCCCCCCAGAGTCAATACTTTGTAGAGCCACCTTCTGCAGCAATTACAGCTGCAAGTCTCTTGGGATATGTCTCTATAAGCTTGGCACATCCAGCCACTGGGATTTTTGCCATTTCTTCATGGCAAAACTGTTCCAGCTTCTTCAAGTTGGATGGGTTCCGCTTGTGTATAGCAATCTTTAAGTCCTACCACAGATTCTCAATTGGATTGAGGTCTGGGTTTTGACTAGGCCATTCTAAGACATTTAAATGTTTCCCCTTAAACCACTCAAGTGTTGCATTAGCACTATGATTCGGGTCATTGTCCTGCTGGAAGGTGAACCTCAGTCCCAGTCTCAAATCTCTGGAAGACTGAAACAGGTTTCCCTCAAGAATTTCCCTGTAATTAGCGCCCCTTATCATTCCTTCAATTCTGACGAGTTTCCCAGTCCCTGCCAATAAAAAACATCCTCACAGCATGATGCTGCCACCACCATGCTTCACTGTGGGGATGGTGTTCTCTGGGTAATGAATGGTGTTGTGTTTGCTCCAGACATAGCGTTTTCAATTTTAGTCTCATCTGACCAGAGTAACTTCTTTCATATGTTTGTGGAGTCTCCCACATAACTTTTGGCAAACACCAAACATGTTTGCTTATTTTTTTTCTGGACACTCTTCCGTAAAGCCCAGCTCTGTGGAGTGTACGGCTTAAAGTGGTCCTATGGACAGATACTCCAATCTCCGCTGTCGAGCTTTGCAGCTCCTTCAGGTTTATCTTTGGTCTCTTTGTTGCCTCTCTGACTAATGCCCTCCTTGCCTGGTCCGTGAGTTTTGGTGGGCGGCCCTCTCTTGGCAGGTTTGTTGTGGTTCCATATTCTTTCCACTTATTTTTTTTACAATGGATTTAATGGTGCTCTGTGGGATGTTCAAAGTTTCTGATATTTTTTTATAACCCAACCCTGATCTGTACTTCTCCACAACTTTGTCCCTGACCTGTTTGGAGAGCTCCTTGGTCTTCATAGTGCCGCTTGCATGGTGGTGCCCCTTGCTTAGTGGTGTTACAGACTCCGGGGCCTTCAGAACAGGTGTATATATACTGTGATCATGTGACAGATCATGTGACACTTAGATTGCACACGGGTTGACTTTATTTAACCAATTATGTGACTTCTGAAGGTAATTGATTGCGCCAGATATTATTTAGGGGCTTCATAGCAAAGGGGGTATGCATGCACCACTTTTCGTTTTTTGAATTTTTTGAAAAAAGTAATTTTCTTAATTTCACTTCACATTTTGGACTATTTTGTGTATGTCATCACATGAGATCCAAATAAAAATACATTTAAATTACAGGTTGTAATGCAACAAAATAGGAAAAACGCCAAGGAGGGTGAATACTTTTGCAAGGCACTGTAATATTGTAATATTAGTGGGTGCTTGTATTTGTCCTATGTCAAGGTACAAGTGTGTATTACACACATGTGAATTGGAAATATGTTTTTTGCTGTCGCGACTCCCCCTGAAATACCCTCGGAGAGGGAGGTCACAGATACGGTCTTCAGCAGCATGGTATTATACAGTATAGTAGAGTGGGGTCACAGATACGGTCTTCAGCAGCATGGTATTATACAGTATAGTAGTGTGGGGTCACAGATACGGTCTTCAGCAGCATGGTATTATACAGTATAGTAGAGTGGGGTCACAGATACGGTCTTCAGCAGCATGGTATTATACAGTATAGTAGAGTGGGGTCACAGATACGGTCTTCAGCAGCATGGTATTATACAGTATAGTAGAGTGGGGTCACAGATACGGTCTTCAGCAGCATGGTATTATACAGTATAGTAGAGTGGGGTCACAGATACGGTCTTCAGCAGCATGGTATTATACAGTATAGTAGAGTGGGGTCACTTCCAGGGTCTTCAGCAAGAGATGCTGATAGTAAATTATCTTGACAGAAAAAAATACAGCATATTTAGAGAGGGAGAAAAAATGTGTTACTATCTGTCTCATATCTGTGTGGCCAAAACGTTCATTGCCTTCAATAAATCAGAACCACTATCTGTGGGTGCAATTGAGATGCACTCTCCTCTCTCTTCTACACTGAATAACCTGAAAGCTATTAATTGTGCCTGGAAATAAATGACTGTGAGATAAAAAGGCAGTTCTGATTTGATTTGGGTAGGGATAAAAATGCATGGAACCTTTACCAACTCTCTTCACAGAACAATCACATTCTATATATTTCTAGAGTTTCTTTGCATGTGATGGCTGTGGCAATCTCTGGCCTATGGATGTGTCAGTCATACCCTGTTCAGTTAAACTGTGTCAACCCTGTACACGATCCCTATAGGTTGATCTCGCCAATGTTCTCTGAGAACATAGAAAATGTGGTGCTATTCTCCATCTTGTCACAAGGTTTCTCGACATATGTCTGCTCAGTTGAGGACTTGAACCGAGGGCAGGATCCGAAATATATATGGACTGAGTCCGCTCACGTCAAATATCCCCCCTGTGGCTCAAAGGCAATTGGGCGAATGGTTTTAGAAGGGATTGCGGGGCCACCAAGGGATCAACGTGATACTTTCAACTACTACTCTGCAGTCCCAAGCAAAGTCACCTGCATCCTATAGACTTCTATGGGGAAGAACAGATAGCCATGCAATAATGCATACTAGGCTTTGCAATTTGCGATAAGTGGGGTGGCTGCAGCATGATGCAATCTCAGCCCATTGTCATTTGGAGAACTCCATCCCTTAGAAAGGCTCTTTAGAAAACCGAAATGACACTGAGAAATCCATCTTATCTGATCCCTTTTACATTGCACTGCAGCGAGGCCTCTGTGAGAAAGGGAAGAGATGTTGGGAGAATATTAAAGTCGTTCTGAATGAGCCTGGCCCTTTAAGCTATAGTCTATAGTCTCTGTGAGGCATCTCAGAATGAGAACATGCCTTTCTCTTCCCGCAGACCGGTATTGGGCCTTGCCTTGAATATTCATCACTTTTTATCTATCTGGAATGTTCAGACAGACGGAACTTTGAGTACACACTCAATATGACAAAATCAGCTTCGTCACTCTGCTGACTTCGTCTGGACAAAATGGGTAGGCTTAAAAACACAGAGTTACGGTAATAACCACAACCCATCCCTCAGAAAGTTGTCACTCGTCAAAACGAATGACAGAAATAATGTCTGAGGCAGAGATAGCCTTGGATCTGAGCCGGGAGCTGGGAGGGGGCTGCTTTGATTAAAGGCGGCAGTTTGGCTTGTTTGTTTTGCCTTCCGAATGAGTTGGCAGGGGACGGCGCATAAAGAATTTAGGTCCCATCACAGCTTTATCTGAGCCTGTATCTCTCTAGTACATTCTGCCATCTCCATTAGACACTGAAAGCCTGGGTGAGCAGGAGAGAGAGATGATGGGATGGAGGGGGAAGGTGGGTAGTGGAACTAAAAGAGGTAGACTGAGAGGCAATGGAGATATGGTAGAGCAGGGCTCTCCAACCCTGTTCCTGGAGAGCTACCATCCTGTAGGTTTTAACTCCAACCCTGTTCCTGGAGAGCTACCATCCTGTAGGTTTTCACTCCAACTCTGTTCCTGGAGAGCTACCATCCTGTAGGTTTTCACTCCAACTCTGTTCCTGGAGAGCTACCATCCTGTAGGTTTTCACTCCAACTCTGTTCCTGGAGAGCTACCATCCTGTAGGTTTTCACTCCTACCCTGTTCCTGGAGAGCTACCTTCCTGTAGGTTTTCACTCCAACTCTGTTCCTGGAGAGCTACCATCCTGTAGGTTTTCACTCCTACCCTGTTCCTGGAGAGCTACCATCCTGTAGGTTTTAACTCCAACTCTGTTCCTGGAGAGCTACGCTCCTGTAGGTTTTCACTCCAACTCTGTTCCTGGAGAGCTACCATCCTGTAGGTTTTCACTCCAACTCTGTTCCTGGAGAGCTACCATCCTGTAGGTTTTCACTCCAACTCTGTTCCTGGAGAGCTACCATCCTGTAGGTTTTCACTCCAACTCTGTTCCTGGAGAGCTACCATCCTGTAGGTTTTCACTCCAACTCTCACAGAGCTACTGTTCCTCCAACTCTGAGAGCTACCATCCTGTAGGTTTTCACTCCAACTCTGTTCCTGGAGAGCTACCATCCTGTAGGTTTTCACTCCAACTCTGTTCCTGGAGAGCTACCATCCTGTAGGTTTTCACTCCAACTCTGTTCCTGGAGAGCTACCATCCTGTAGGTTTTCACTCCAACCCTCATCTAGCGCACTTGATTCTAATAATTAGCTGGTTGATGAACTGAATCAGGTTAGTTACAACTGGGGATGGAGTGAAACCCTACAGGATGGTAGCTCTCCAGGAACAGAGTTGGAGTGAAAACCTACAGGATGGTAGCTCTCCAGGATCAGGGTAGGAGTGAAAACCTACAGGATGTTCAGAGTTGGAGTGAAAACCTACTGGTAGCTCTCCAGGAACAGGGTAGGAGTGAAAACCTGTAGGATGGTTTTCCAGGAACAGGGTAGGAGTGAAAACCTACAGGATGGTAGCTCTCCAGGAACAGGGTAGGAGTGAAAACCTACAGGATGGTAGCTCTCCAGGAACAGGGTAGGAGTGAAAACCTACAGGATGGTAGCTCTCCAGGAACAGGGTAGGAGTGAAAACCTACAGGATGGTAGCTCTCCAGGAACAGAGTTGGAGTGAAAACCTACAGGATGGTAGCTCTCCAGGAACAGTTTTGAAAACTTTTCAAAGAAAAATCCAGAAATATTTATTTTAAAAATGCTGAGGTGACACCGATCTAACATGAGGCAAATGGTATTTTGGGGTTATAATATGGTTTGATAACCAAACGTTACACACTAGGGGGTCAAAGGGCGAGAGCCAAGTGGACTTTATAGGACAGACAGAATTCACACACAACCAGGCCTTTGACCTGATGAGCGTATGGAGTTGCTGGTGATGAATTGAAACAAGACCAGTCTGTGTATGAGAGATGGGACTCTTTGCCACTGAAATATTAATACCCCAAGGCTTGCAGAAATAGCGCATTCAGAGTTTGTTTTCGGGGGGGATGTTTATGCCAGGAATGAAAATGGTTTCCAATATTAAAGGTCAGACTTTCTATGGGGAACAATCTGGTTTTTTGAAGTGCTATTTTTTGTTCTGGCTTATCAGATCTGGCTATTCAGAGAAATGTGCTATGGATGATATCTCTTGGCCTTCTCCCTGGCTGCATTCATCTGGGTGAATAGTCTCCAAGGACGAGCTGGCATTCACAGTCTGTCACGCAACCCATTCACTTCATCTCACCAAATGTCACGATACAGGTGGACAACAAAATGAACACATATGCAAACCCAGCCTGAAGTCAATTATGAGCCAAACACACTTCAGGGATTTTGAAGAATTTTGTGTTCAGAAAAAGGCATCCTCAGTTGAATTTGTTTGTTCATCGTATTCATTGACGTTTAGCTTAGTGACCCATGTATATTTCTGAGTGTCACCTCAAATTGAGTTCTGGCACAGAGATTAAATAGCAGATGATTACATTTGCATGCAGCAAACACATAGTTGAGAGGGCACGACTAATGCTACCTCCTAATTATAAGCTCATTCATGTCAGGTCAGTTCATTTGCACCAGGAAAATGGTCAACTTTACATGATTATGGCGTTATACTGTGCTAATTCTGAGGAATAGAGCATCAATCAGAACAGCTCTTACTGTTTATCAGGAATGGAGATTCATTTGGTGCCCACAACGTACGAGAGTCAGGCGATAACCTACAGTAGGTCAAGCACAGGAGATTGGTGGCATCTTAATTGGGGAGGACGGGCTCGTGGTTAATGGCTGGAGCACTGAGGTCGAGTAAGTAGTTGACTTATTGAGCATCGGCTTCAACCCTTTCAAGTTTATGAACCTTTGTTGTGAGAAGCAGTTGGAGATTCTACGTTCACTTCTCAAAAGGCATGAAGTGTGACAGTTCAACCGACGCAAAAAGCTGGCAGAAGATTTAAAAAAAACTTGACAGGATTCCATCGACCCGTCTTTCAAAACATTTCATCTCTAGAGTATTGAAGACGGGACACGATCAGTTTTCACTGCTCTCAGCATACCCAGCCAACGGTGTGATAAAATGTGCTAATCCACCCATTTTTAAGCATCAGCCGTTTAAAGACGCTCGGGTAAACATATTGAACTTTGAGACACGGAGTGCCTCTACCCCTCAACAAAAAAAAATCTGCATTAAAAAGTTGGGTTGATGTGGATTACTTAGCTCGCATTTCCATAATGGCATTGTGAGATGTATTGCTCATAAATATCCCCTCTCTCTGGTGGGGGTTTGGAGTGTGATTATGAGGGAACACAGGCAGTCTGATAACATCCCTCACCCCGCCACTGAGAAACATTACAGAGATAAATGTAGTTTGATTAATGAGGCTCGAATCCAATGCTTTCTCAAGAAGGAATCTGCGGAACAAAAAGGCAATTATGGGCCCAGAGACAAAATTGAGGGTATTCGACAAATGGGACCGTTAGAGGAGGGAGCCTTCATCAACCAGCCTATCAACTGGCACACTTGTACAACTAATGCTATTAGACCAATGGTTCTTTTACAGGACTGACTGGACCCACGGTTTGTACTTGCAATGAGCTCTTTACTGCCGATACTACCTACAGAGCAGGCTATGCTGCGTAAATGTATTCTGTATAAAATCACATTGTGGCTCAGTTTATCCTTGAGCATGGAGATTCCAATGACAGGAATATTGATGTCAGAATACACCAAAAGCCTTTTGTGAACACTACCTTTGCTCTGGTCATGATTAACTATAATTGTACTAATATACAATACTTACATTGCCAAATACCAAAATGTTGGTTCTGAAAAACGTTTACGTTAAATATAGAGTGAGCAATATACTATGACATTTATCCTATGAAAACTCTCTACATGAGCACATACAGTTGAAGTCGGAAGTTTACATACACCTTAGTACATTTAAACTCAGTTTTTCACAATTCCTGACATTTAATCCTAGTAAGAATTCCATGTCTTGGGTCAGTTAGGATCACAACATTATTTTAAGAATGTGAAATGTCAGAATAATGGTAGAGAGAATTATTTACTTCAGCTTTATTTCTTTCATCACATTCCCAGTGGGTCAGAAGTTTACATACACTCAATTAGTATTTGGTAGCATTGCCTTTAAATTGTTTACCTTGGGTCAAACGTTTCAGTTAGCCTTCAACAAGCTTCCGACAATAACTTGAGAGAATTTTGGCCCATTCCTCCTGACAGAGCTGGTGTAACTGACTCAGGTTTTAGTGGCCTCCTGCTCGCACATGCTTTTTCAGTTCTGCCCACACATTTTCTATGGGATTGAGGTCAGGGCTTTGTGATGGCCACTCCAATACCTTGACTTTGTTGTCCTTAATTAAGCCATATTGCTACAACTTTGGAAGTATGCTTGGGATCATTGTCCATTTGGAAGACTCATTTGCGACAAAGCTTTAACTTCCTGACTGATGTCTTGAGATGTTTCTTCGATATATCCACACCATTTTTGTGAAGTGCACCAGTCCCTCCTGCAGTAAAGCACCCCCACAACATGATGCTGCCACCCCCGTGCTTCAAGGTTGGGATGGTGTTCTTCGGGCTTGCAAGCCTCGCCCTTTTTCCTCCAAACATAATGATGTTCATTGTGGCCAAACAGCTATATTTTTGTTTCATCAGACCAGAGTACATATCTCCAAAAATACGATCTTTGTCCCCATGTGCAGTTGCAAACCGTATTCTGGCTTTCTTATGGCGGTTTTTGGAACAGTGGCTTCTTCCAAGCTGAGCGGCCTTTCAGGTTATGTCAATATAGGACTCGTTTTACTGTGGATATAGATACTTTTGTACATGTTTCATCCAGCATCTTCACAAGGTACTTTCCTGTTGCTCTGGATTGATTTGCACATTTCGCACCAAAGTACATTCATCTCTAGCTCCCAAGGATGAACCAGACTTGTGGAGGTCTACAATTTTTTTCCTGAGGTCTTGGCTGATTTCTTTTCATTTTCCCATGATGTCAAGCAAAGAGACACTGAGTTTGAAGGTAGGCCTTGAAATACATATCCAGGTACACCTCCAATTGACTCAAATGATGTCAATTAGCCTATCAGAAAAAGCCATGACACCATTTTCTGGAATTTTCCATGCTGTTTAAAGGCACAGTCAACTTAGTGTATGCAGACTTCTGACCCACTGGAATTATGATACAGTGAATTATAAGTGAAATAATCTGTCTGTAAACAATTGTTGGAAAAATGACTTTTGTCATGCACAAAGTAGATGTCCTAACCGACTTGCCAAAACTATAGTTTGTTAACAAGAAATTTGTGGAGTGGTTGAAAAATGAGTTTTAATAACTACAAGCTAAGTGTATGTAAGCTTCCGACTTCACCTGTATAAACAGCCTCAAGGTATCGTCCATGTATCGTCCCCACCCGTAGGCTGTGAAAGGAAACCTCATCTGGAGTTTCTCTCTCCGGACAGAAGATCAATCTAACACATCAGACATGTGAAGCAATCCTGACACACAGAGAGGGAGGCAGTGAAGGAGATCTTCTTTAAAAGAGAGATTAAAAGAGTGACGAGGTGGGGGGGTTTAAATCTTAATCAGGACTAGAGGTTAGTGTAAGAGAGATAAGGGGTGAAATAGGGGTGAGGATGAGGGTGATAAGGGGTGAAATAGTGGTGACGATGAGGAAGAGTAGTGTTGAAATAGGGGTGAGGATGATGGAGATAATGGGTGAAACAGGAGTGAGGATGAGGGTGACAAGGGGTGAAATAGGGGTGAGGATGAGGGAGAGTAGGGTTGAAATAGGGAGAGGATGAGGGTGATAAGGGGTGAATTAGGGCGACTAACTGTAAGTCGCTCTGGTTAACCTCTCTGTGAGTAAGGCTAGTTTCCTGAATTTCCACCTGTCTGACGTGCCCAAAGTAAACTGCCTGTTCCTCAGGCCCAGAAGCTAGGATATGCATATAATTGGTAGGATTGTTTAAAACTGTTTAAAAAATGTCTGTCAGTATAACAGAACTGATATAGCAGGCGAAGACCTGAGGAAAATTGATCCGTAAAAAACAATGTTGAGCTTGGAATGACTTCCAATGCTATTGAAAGATCTTATGTTCGCCTCCCAGACTGCAGTTCCTATGGTTTCCACTAGATGTCAACAGTCTTTATACAAGGTTTAAGACTTTTTATTTATTTTTAAATTAAATATTTGTTGTCGTTCCAAGTTGAGCACCAGGGCAAAAGTATTATTTTTTCAAGCGTGAATGTGGGCGCACTCTTCGTTCTTTTCCTTTGCTATTGAACATACTATTCTCCGTCTGAAATATTATCCTTTATTTAGATATTAGACAATTAATAAAAACATAGTTTGGACAAACTTTGCTGGTAACATTTTGGAATCCTTTGTATGCATGTTGAAAGACTGGATTATTGAATTCGTTTTTGGGATATAAAGAAGGACTTTATTGAACAAAACGACCATTCATTGTGTAGCTGGGACCCTTGGGATTGCAACCAGAGAAATATCTCCAAAGGTAAGTGATTTATTTTATCGCTATTTATGATTTTGTGTTGCTAGTGCTGGTTTGAAAGATATGTTGACATGGGGCTCTGTCCTCAGACAATCAAATGCTATGCTTTCGCCGTAAAGCATTTTTGAAATCTGACAACGCAGTTAGATTACCAAGGTTCTAAGCTAAAGAATCATGTATGACATTTGTATTTTCATGAATGTTTAATATTTTACGATTTTGTATTTTGAATTTGGTGCGCTCCGATTTCACCGGATTTTGTTGAATTTGATCCCGCTAGCGATCTTCGCGCAAAGAGGATAACTTCGCGCTAAGAGGATAACTTCGCGTTAAGAGGATAAGAGTGTCTGATAAATGACTAACACGTAAATGAAGGCACTGTATATGGTTCAGCAAGTTGTTGTTTTTACACCTTGAGAACTACACTGTTCGCTCACAAGTTTCTCTCTCTTTTCTCTTTCTCTGGTCTTGAGGTGTGACTGATGATCTGTGTGAGAGCTGGAAATGGAAAGGTTGTCTTACCTGGTTGAAGGTCAGTGGACGGAATAGGAATGGAAAGGTTACCTTACCTGGTTGAAGGTCAGTGGATGGAATGGGAATGGAAAGGTTACCTGGTTGAAGGTCAGTGGACGGAATGGGAATGGAAAAGTTACCTGGTTGAAGGTCAGTGGACGGAATGGGAATGGAAAAGTTACCTGGTTGAAGGTCAGTGGATGGAATGGGAATGGAAAGGTTACCTGGTTGAAGGTCAGTGGACGGAATGGGAATGGAAAAGTTACCTGGTTGAAGGTCAGTGGATGGAATGGGAATGGAAAGGTTACCTGGTTGAAGGTCAGTGGACGGAATGGGAATGGAAAAGTTACCTGGTTGAAGGTCAGTGGATGGAATGGGAATGGAAAGGTTACCTGGTTGAAGGTCAGTGGATGAGATGGGGAATGGAAAGGTTACCTGGTTGAAGGTCAGTGGACGGGATGGGAATGGGGTGGTTAAGCCCCTCAATGCAGTGTCAAGGCCCCTCATATGCAGTGTCAAGGCCCCTCATATGCAGTGTCAAGGCCCCTCATATGCAGATGAGTGTCTGATGAATCCAACGTCTCAGATGAATGGGATGATGAGAACACACACACACACAACACACACACATGCATGCACAGGCACACATACACACACGGAGTTGACAAACAGACGCCCACATACACACACACACCATGTAAATGAGATGTGAGACACAGAACAGGGAGATGGGTCTCTGTATGTTAGCAGGGCCATCACACATGGATGATTTCCTGAACACTTACTACATGTACAGTAGAGTTTCTAGTCTAGACAATATGGCAACTCTGAACATATGATGTTAAGGTGAAAACAACATAAGACAAACAGAGCAGGAGAGAAGACATGAGTTTAGTCCATGCAAACAGCACAACCACCATCGGGAATATTACTTAATTCTGTTACCATGACGATGTATCATTTACACAAGAGAATGTGTGATTGTGTGAGTGAGAGAAAGAGTCGGTGGGAAGCAACTAAATGTGTTCCATTTAAAAACCTCCCAGACACTTAGACACACAGTGTGAGCCATTCGTTAAACAGCAAGATGCCACACAGCAGAGGAAGGTACTGTGAGAACAGAACACACACCGCCTCAGTAGAAGGTCACTGTTCCACATCTGTTCAAAAGACAAAAGCCATGTAATGTCAATGAAGGTGAAAATGACAGTGGCGATGATGATGATGATGATGATGATGACTCATGTTAATGAAGAAGAGCGAAAGACTCAACAACCCAAAACACCCTAAGAACACCTGCAGAGCCAACTTCAAAGGCAAATAATGTCAATCAACTGCCAGCCGAGGCCAATCCACAAAAAAACAGCCATAACAAACAAACAATCCCAGATGAACCAAATCAACAACAGCCTCAACAGACAAAACAAACAGCCTTGACCTCAGACAGAACCTCAACAAACGACCACAAAGACCACAAGACATACAGTACAACCCAAGCCGAGCCCCCCTCTCCCCTACCCCCGCCCATATCACACCGTTCCCCCCCACCCCCACACACCCTACCTGCTTGTTTTTGAGGTCGAGCGAGAGCTCGTAGTCGGAGGTGGCGGAGTGCGAGCAGGCCCCGTTGCGCTGCACCCTCATGGGGGAAGCTGTGTGGTGCAGGCTGGCCCTCCTCCCCGTCGCTCCCCCGGGCCTCTGCCCCATCCTCCTCCTCCTCCACCTCAGCCTCTACTGCTGCCTCCCCTCATGTTGCTGCTCCTGCTGCGAATCCACCACCTCTTTCTGCTTTATCTCCTCCTCCTCCTTATCTCCTCGTTCTCCCTCCTCCTGCTCGAGTTCCCCTCCGCTTGGTGAGCGGGAGGCTGCGGGGGTGACCTCCTGCTGTGTTTCGCCCACACTCGTGCCCTCGGGTTTAGGCTGAGGCTGGGGTTCAGGTTGGGGCTGGGCTTGGAGCTCAGTCTGCTGGGGTTGGACCTGGGGCTGGAGCTCCCCTTCTCCCTCTCTCTTTCCCTCCTCACCTGAGGGTGAGTCTGGAGGAAGGTCGTCGCTGCAGAAAGGAGGAGAAAACGGCAGAGTGAGGGTTCTGCTTCCTGCTGGCTGACCTTTGACCTCTTCTCCAGGCTGGCTGGCTGGGTCGTAGTAGGGGGTTTGACCTCTGTGTGAATCTCTCTCTGTGTCTCTGGTGATACGAGGTGTGTGCAGGGTCAGAAGAACAGGAGTCTGTCAGTTTGTCTCTGTGTCAGCGGAGGCTGTCCGGTATAGACAGCACAAGCACAGAACAGAGGACACTATACGACCACAGTGCATTTCAGTTTCAGTATTCAAAAGAGGACAGACACACTGCATCAACACCACACAGAGGAGTTATTATGAGGACACACGAAGAACAGCTTTGGGGGAATCCGACAGCGACACACAGACATGGGATACAGTCATGCAGCTACAGGGTAAGTACAGGCCTAGACTGCCTTCACAGGGGCAGCCTGAGGTGTGTGTGTGTGTGTGTGTGTGTGTGTGTGTGTGTGTGTGTGTGTGTGTGTGTGTGTGTGTGTGTGTGTGTGTGTGTGTGTGTGTGTGTGTGTGTGTGTGTGTGTGTGTGTGTGTGTGTGTGTGTGTGTGCTTGCATTAGCAAGTGTGGGATAGCACGTGTGTGCATGTGTGCACCCGTGATAGTGTGTGTGCGTACAAGCATGTGTGTGTGTTGGCTTTTAGAAAGGGAATGGGGATGTCCGTGAAGTGTGATTTGCCGTGGGCATTGCACTGTACACAGGACCACAGCATACTGTAGCTACTGTTGTGTTGTTGGGGACTCTGGGACTTTCACAGTGTTTGATGGAGTGACTGACAGAGTGGGGACTCAGCTGTCAGCGGGGTGGCTAGTGTCTGATATTACTCTGGGACCATGAGGCTCTCTGTCTTACTCTGTTGCTCCTCCCCACTTCCTCTCTACTCTGCTGGCCGTTTCTGTATGACCATCACTCTGTTCTTCCCCTTCCTCTCTCATCTCTCAAATGCTGTCTAATCTTTCTTTTTAAAAAAAGTTTACTTTTTAACCCTTTTTCTCCCCAATTTCATGATATCCAATTGGTAGTTACAGTCCCATGGCTGCAACACCCGTACGGACTTGGGAGAGTTGAAGGTCGAGAGCCATGCGTCTTCCAAAACACGACCCTGCCAAGCCGCACTGCTTGTTGACACACTGCTCGCTTAACTCGGAAGCCAATCTCACCAATGTGTAGGAGGAAACAGCGTACAACTGGCGAACGAAGTCAGCGTGCATGTGCCCAGTCCGCCACAAGGAGTCACTAGAGCGCGATAGGACAAGGACATCCCAGCTGGCCAAACCCACCCCTAACCCGGATGAAGCTGGGCCAATTGTGCGCCGCCTCATGAGTCTCCCAGTTGCGGCCGGCTGCGACTCAGCCTGGGATCGAACCCGGGTCTGTTGTGACGCCTCTCTCTCTCTCTCTCTCTTTCCCTCACCTCCTTCTTGTGCTCTCCCCCGTCCTTCTCCCACTAGTCTCCTTCCTCTCTTTATACACCCTCTCTCTCTCTCCACACCCCTCCCTCCTTACTTTCTAAACCTCAATCTCTCTCTCGCTCTCTCTGAATCGCCAAGGCCTGATAAAGCCTCTCACTGCCCCATAGTGGAGCCCAGAACCCCAGTGTTGCTGACAGACAATCTCCTATCACATCTCTGAAACTGACAGACTGATCACAGCACTCTCGCCACTACACAATATTACTGGTTCTCCAATGTCCAATGTGTGAGCCACAACAAGTAACGAGCCAGTCTGTCGGGAACTACCAATAAAACATGTCTTGTCCTCTGATAGAAAAACACAAATCCATGGTGAGTATGAGAAAAATAATAACTTAGATGTAACATAAAGTATGTTTCTATGGGAGTGTGAATGCAAGACAAAGAATTGTTAGTGTTCTCTTGATAAAACTTTTATAGGTCGGCCTACATTTCTGAGGGAAAGTGACTAAGCGTGAACTCCATCGTGGCAGCTTTTCATGTCTTTATCTGAGTTGATGAGCCACTTTAGTGTTCTAGATCTACGTCAGGCCAGATGATGATTGATATATGACACGGCCTTCATTTCCCCGGTTTCAACTCTGAGAGGAGTTTTATGGAACTGAACCACATGATTCAGTTCTTTCGGAGAGAAGTTTAATGGAACTGAACCACATGATTCAGTTCTTTCGGAGAGAAGTTTAATGGAACTGAACCACATGATTCAGTTCTTTCGGAGAGAAGTTTAATGGAACTGAACCACATGATTCAGTTCTTTCGGAGAGAAGTTTAATGGAACTGAACCACATGATTCAGTTCTTTTGGAGAGAAGTTTAATGGAACTGAACCACATGATTCAGTTCTTTCGGAGAGAAGTTTAATGGAACTGAACCACATGATTCAGTTCTTTCGGAGAGAAGTTTAATGGAACTGAACCACATGATTCAGTTCTTTCGGAGAGAAGTTTAATGGAACTGAACCACATGATTCAGTTCTTTTGGAGAGAAGTTTAATGGAACTGAACCACATGATTCGGTTCTTTTGGAGAGAAGTTTAATGGAACTGAACCACATGATTCAGTTCTTTTGGAGAGAAGTTTAATGGAACTGAACCACATGATTCGGTTCTTTCGGAGAGAAGTTTAATGGAACTGAACCACATGATTCGGTTCTTTCGGAGAGAGGTGTTATGGAACTGAACCACATGATTCGGTTCTTTCGGAGAGAATTCTGTGCTACGTTTGGTTCTTCGTTTTCGTAGCTCTACGGTCGACAGTTTCAAGAACTTGAGGAGTTTTCATGGACACATGAAAGAGAGCAAGAGAAAGAGAGAAAAATATAAAGAGAGTGAGGAAGATAGATTTTGGTATGCTTAGGTAGACACACACAGGCATGTGTTAAAGGCATGTGTCCTTGGTGCTCCGCAGTACTGCAGGGATGTGTTGTATATATATGTGTGTGTGTGTGTGTGTGTGTGTGTGTGTGTGTGTGTGTGTGTGTGTGTGTGTGTGTGTGTGTGTGTGTGTGTGTGTGTGTGTGTGTGTGTGTGTGTGTGTGTGTGTGTGTGTGTGTGTGTGTGTGTGTGTGTGTGTGTGTGTGTGTGCGCGTGCGTGCGTCTTTATTACTGTCCAGTATAATGTCCTTTAAAATGGTGGAATCCATCCTGGGGTTTCACAACACTCTCTGCTTAAAAGCTCTTGTTTAATGCACTATTAAAACAGCGCTGCAGAATGACCCCTGAATGTCTCTGAAATCTTGAGAATTCAGGCCATGTTTTGGAGCGATCGCATTTCCTCTTGGCTGTGACCGTAGTGAGCAAAAAATCTGAACATTTCAGCAAAACATATGCAGCGCCGCAATCGAGTACTGGAAGAGGAGATTCCCCCCGAGGGTGCTAAAACAGGGCTCTGCAGCGAATACAGAGCTGCAGTCAAAACAGCATACTGTGGTGCCGCATCATCATCAAAGCAAGATGGAAAAATCTAGCTAATTCACCCAAACCTCAGAGATGAAGAAAATGAACACAGAGAGGGGGGACTTGAGTGCTGTGTCATGTGTGTCATGTGTGTCATGTCTGTCTGTGTGTGTGTGTGTGTGTGTGTGTGTGTGTGTGTGTGTGTGTGTGTGTGTGTGTGTGTGTGTGTGTGTGCGTGCGTGCGTGCGTGCGTGCGTGCGTGCGTGTGTGTGTGCGTGTGTGTGTGTGTGTGTGTGTGTGTGTGTGTGTGTGTGTGTGTGTATAAATGTATGATGCATGTGTGTCTATGTATGTCTGCATACAGCACAGTGCACTTGCTTACTTCTTCACTGTTCCAATGTTTGCGGACCTCTTCCTCGCCAATGCATTCACCCGAACACATTTTACCCACACGATCTATGCACAGTGCATTGCCAACAAAATCCCATTCTGTTTTCCTTTGTTCCTCACATACTGTAGGTCTCTACAACAGCTCTGCATTTTCACTGAACAGCTTGTGAGGCAGACAGAGAGTATCTTCATAAGGACAGGACGTGTTCTCATAATGGAGCTGGAGTATGAATAATGGATGGAAAATAAAGCCTGGGCGCCTCGGCACTCAGCAGGTGTGCTTGAGCTTTCGGGGTAAAAATACATCCTGCCCGAGACAGGGAGTTATATTCTTGCTAGAAGAGTTTCCCTGTTTTTCTGTTGTCTTTTGTTGTCGTGACGAATCCAATCTCTCTTTCCTGTTGTTCGGCCCCTCAAAGAGTAAGAAAAGTACTTCTGATGATCATTGATATGGCATATTGATATATAAAGAAACAGAGTAACAGAGGAAGGACATGGAGGGACTATAGTGTATACAACAGGGGCGATACAGTTTACAGGGGGAACAGGACAGACAGGTGTTGAGCAAACAGACAATGTATGTCGATGCCATGCAGCTACGGACGAACAGAAGATCACACAGTGAGACAGAGGTGTTTGCTTGCATATGAAACTATTCTACTCCCTCTTCACCTCCACTACTATATCTTTACCTCTTTACCTACTCTTTCTCTCCTTAATAATCCATCTCTCCTCTTAGCTCTCTCCCTCCCTCCCTCCAAATATATAATGCTCCCTGTCCCCCTCGTCTCTCTCTCTCTCTCCACTTGCCTCTGTCCCCCTTCCCTTCCTTCCCCTCCCTCCATCCTCCTCAGTGAAATTTCATTTTTTTTAAATAGTGAAACAAAAAAACAAAAAAGTTATCATTTTTAGATAAAACTATACTAAATATATTCATATGTCACCAAATAATTAATTAAAACACACTGTTTTGCAATGGTCAAAAGTAACTTCAACAGCACTCTCTGGGGTAGCACCATGGTGTAGCCAGCTAGCTTCTGTCCTCCTCTGGGTACATTGACTTCAATACAAAACCTAGGAGGCTCGTAGGCCTCACCTCCTTCCATACACCTATATATGGTAATCATGACTAGAGGTCGACCGATTAATCGGAATGGCCGATTAATTAGGGCCGATTTCAAGTTTTCATAACAATTGGAAATCTGTATTTTTGGACACCGATTTGGCCAATTTTTTATTATTTAAAAATATATATATTTTTATGCCTTTATTTATCCTTTATTTAACTAGGCAAGTCAGTTAAGAACACATTCTTATTTTCAATGACGGCCTAGGAACGGTGGGTTAACTGCCTTGTTAGCGGGGTGCGCGCTAATAGCGTTTCAAACGTCACTCGCTATGAGACTTGGAGTGGTTGTTCCCCTTGCTCTGCAAGGGCCGTGGCTTTGTGGAGCGATGGGTAATGCTCCTTCGAAGGTGGCTGTTGTCGATGTGTTCCTGGTTCGAGCCCAGGTAGGGGCGAGGAGAGGGACGGAAGTTATACTGTTACACTGGCAATACTAAAGTGCCTATAAGAACATCCAATAGTCAAAGGTATATGAAATACAAATCTTATAGATAGAAATTGTCCTATAATTCCTATAATAACTACAACCTAAAACTTCTTACCTGGGAATATTGAAGACTCCTGTTAAAAGGAACCACCAGCTTTCATATGTTCTCATGTTCTGAGCAAGGAACCTAAACTTTTTTACATGGCACATATTGCACTTTTACTTTCTTCTCCAACACTTTGTTTTTGCATTATTTAAACCAAATTTAACATGTTTCATTTTATTTGAGGCTAAATTGATTTTATGATGTATTATATTGAGTTAAAATAAGTGTTCATTCAGTATTGTTGTAATTGTCATTATTACAAAAACAACAAAAAATAATAATCGGCCGATTAATCGGTATCGGCTTTTTTTTGGATCCCCAATATTCGGTATCGGTATTGAAAAATGATAATCGGTCGACCTCTAATCATGACTACTTCCGGAGGATGACCTCCGCTTTTGCAATATGAACTGACATGTTGTCCATCTGATCATAGGATTAGGATCAGAGAATTCATGATTTTTCAGTCTGATCAACTGTAGGCTACTAATAACAGCAGCTGCATACAGCCGATGTGCCCTGTCCATCTGGTCAGGGTAACTGATTGGTAACGTTATGTATGTATAGTCCATTTGTGTGTCAGGAGAAAATGTGAATGTGATCAAATTGGTTTTATATTCAAAATTGGACTGGCTAGGCTGCCTATATGTTTTCAACCCAAAATGATTAACTGGAATTAATCAGTCAACATAATAGTGATGACAGATGTGAGTAAATGTTTTATAAGGCCTACAGTTGCATAGGCCTGTATGATGCCAACATGCAGAAAGCAAGCTCAGCCCTGTGAGTTCTATTGTCTGTCAGTTGTTGTCTCTGATCTGGGTAGAGGGAATCCCTCTCCTCATCTCCTCTAAATGTAATTCATATCATATAAGTATAAGGTTGCTGCAGTTTGACAGGGTTTTCATTCATGTGACCTGATTAAGAAAAACCCATCATAGCCCTTATAAAACCTTTTACCGTTGATGAATCACTGTCATACCTTATAGGGTCCAGAGTTTTCCTAAATAAGTTAACAGATAAGGAAAAACTCCAGGCCCCAGGGGGTAAAAATTGCCCCCGCCCCCCCACTCAGGGACCTATGGTGCCACCAGTCTGATTGCAGTTGTCAGTTATTGTCAGGTACGTGGATGAGGAATTTATTCAGGGACGTTTCTTGGGCAACTTTGATGTGTGAAGTGGGCGAGATGTGCAGTCTGTGTTTAACTGTGAATGTTGAAATGTCTGAGTTTAACTTCATGGAGAAGCTTGTTGTTCAAACCTACAACGGCACAGCTGTAATGGAATGTATCTGGTCCTTCTGTAGCTCAGTTGGTAGAGCATGGCGCTTGTAACGCCAGGGTAGTGGGTTCGATCCCCGGGACCACCCACACGTAGAATGTATGCACACATGACTGTAAGTCGCTTTGGATAAAAGCGTCTGCTAAATGGCATATATATATATATCTGCTATTTGTATTTACAGCCAAGTCCCCTCCTGTTCACTTATTAAGAGGCGACTCCACTCCACTACCATTGTCAACTCTCTCCTGACATGAACTGAAGCCAAGTCTCATGTGCCGCTCATCCACTGGCACATTGAATGTTTCCTCTCCAAGCACTGTGAGAACCCCTATCAATTTTCTCTCATTTCTGTACGTAGAGTCAATCACATACACATACACAAACACATTATTACACATCAATGATTTGACTCTTTGCTCACACTAACTCATTCTTAGGTCTTTTGTCTAACTGTATAATGTGTTGTGTTATTGCTTTTTGTCTTCCCAGACAAATCCTGTCCTGCACTGAAGTCAAGCCTCTGAACAGCCTCTGAACACCTCATACTCTCATTTAATCACTGCTGTGATCCCTTCCCAACACTGCAAGTAGCCCTCTCATCTCCATTCCCCATAATAGTGTACTATACATGTCTTTATTAAATGCTTTAGGTTAAAATAATTAGGCTTTGACGATTTTTGAAACACACTTTGTTGTCTCCATGGATTCCATGCCTACACCGTAGGTCTCCCATCCTCCTCAATTGTTCAAGTCACCAGCCTCCACTGCCATATCCATCATGTTCCCTGCCCCCTCTTCCATCTCTCTCCCTCCATTGTGGGCTAAGGAGATTGAGTGGTTCCAGGTGTCAGGGTGACTGACGGGGCAGAGCCAGGCCTTGGCTGTTGCCTGACACTCACTCTTCCCTCTCTCTCTCTCTCTCTCTCTCTCTCTCTCTCTCTCTCTCTCTCTCTCTCTCTCTCTCTCTCTCTCTCTCTCTCTCTCTCTAACTCCTCTCTAACCCCCCCCCCCTCTCTCTTTTCTCTTCTTCTCTCTCATGCTCTCTCCTCTCTTTCCTTATCTTCTCTATCTCTTTCCCTCTTCCATTTCTCTCTCACTTCCCTTTTTCTCTCTCTCTGCCAGGAGACAGACAAGTGCAGCCAGCCTCCGTTGCATTGCCATTAGGATGTAATTACAGTACTGACGGTTCGCGCTCAACAGTGACCGCTAACGCCTGCGCTACGTGAGGCGACCGGGCCTGTTAAAGGCAGGTTGGTTGATGGTTGCTTGTCTGCATTGTGTTTGGTTAGCTGCAATAGTGTTGCAGCAGTTTCCTTCATGGTGACATCAAAGTGTTGGCTACCCAGGGTTGGGGTTTATCTACTGCATTGTCCATCCTCTTCGCTGACTTTACTGTATACTGCTGTTGCTGCATTAAAGGGAAGTTTCAGCTTATATGCTCCTTGTTTTCATGGCACCATGCATGCAGAGCGTTTTAGTATGTTTGACACACGCAAAATGATGTGTTTTTAAAGGGATGTGATGTCCTGTGGCTTTCTGTGTGTGTGTTGCAGGGTGTGTGATGTGTGTGGTTTGTGTGTGTGTGTGTGTGTGTGTGTGTGTGTGTGTGTGTGTGTGTGTGTGTGTGTGTGTGTGTGTGTGTGTGTGTGTGTGTGTGTGTGTGTGTGTGTGTGTGTGTGTGCGTGCGTGCGTGCGTGCGTGCGTGCGTGCCTGTCTGCGTATGGTTGTCATGTGTGTGAGTCATATATTACTGTAAGTGTGTGTGTGTATTTGTGTGAGTGTAATTCTGTATATATATTTCTGTGTGTGCGCATGTGGTTGTAGATTTGTGTGTGTGTGTGTTTCTCTCTCTGTGTGTGTGTGTTAGCATGCACAGGCCTCCCTGCTGTTTCCCCGTTGCCCCCGTATTGTGACACACCAGTTCCCTGCCGAAGGAGAGAGAACAATCTCTTTAATGACCCCCCCCCCCCTCACACTCCCACAGTGTGAAACATTAACTACTCTCACGCTTCAGGCATCGCGGGCTCAAAAACTAAACATAATGATTATTAATTCATTCAAAATTCTTTTTTTTTTCTTCCTAGAGTGTTTGAGTAGGGATGAGGCCCTATGAGTCTAGAATCTCTTTTAGAGAAACCTTCAACTCTAAACACTTCATGGTACACAGAAGGCAGTCCCAGAGCTCACTAGGTCCCGCGGCCATCTCGATTTGATGCTAAAGAGCCCCCTGTGTCCTAGTGTGTTGTGGTAGCACGCTGTTTCGCTCCCGTCCTGTTTTGTCAGATTCATATGAGAAGGATTTTAGTCATGACACCCCCCTGAGAGAGAATTCTGAACCTGAATGTTTCCCTGACGACAGTTAGGTCACTTTGACGTTCTTCCTTCTTCGCTGATATCGCTACTATAAACAACTCAGTTTCTGCAGTGTCATCAGCAGCAAACAACCAACAGAGATGGATTAGATATCTGGGCTCATGACCAGAGGGTTTCAGGGTTCACATCCCAGATGGGATCATCACCATGGAGACACAGAAAAAGGGCGACCTTTTGAAAGCCACCTCAGCAATACTGTATGGATGGCAAATTAGCCCCCCCCCCCACGTATGCTAAATCCATGCCTGAGCCCAAAAAAATAAAAGTGTTGTTTGTTTCTTGTTGTGATGCTGTGCCCAGTTTACAGTTTGCTTACTGTAGCTAGTGTACACCACCTATAACTTACTGTACTGTAGCTCGTGTACACCTCCTATACTTTACTGTAGCTAGTGTACACCACCTATACCTTACTGTACTGTAGCTAGTGTACACCACCTATACTTTACTGTAGCTAGTGTACACCACCTATACCTTACTGTACTGTAGCTAGTGTACACCACCTATACCTTACTGTAGCTAGTGTACACCACCTATACTTTACTGTACTGTAGCTAGTGTACACCACCTATACCTTACTGTACTGTAGCTAGTGTACACCACCTGTACCTTACTGTACTGTAGCTAGTGTACACCACCTATACCTTACTGTACTGTAGCTAGTGTACACCACCTGTACCTTACTGTACTGTAGCTAGTGTTCACCACCTGTACTAGTGTACACCACCTATACTGTAGCTAGTGTACACCACCTATACCTTTACTGTAGCTAGTGTACACCACCTATACCTTACTGTAGCTAGTGTACACCACCTGTACTTTGTACTGTACTGTAGCTAGTGTACACCACCTATACTTTACTGTACTGTAGCTAGTGTACACCACCTATACCTTACTGTACTGTAGCTAGTGTACACCACCTATACCTTACTGTACTGTAGCTAGTGTTCACCACCTATACTGTACTGTAGCTAGTGTACACCACCTATACCTTACTGTAGCTAGTGTACACCACCTATACCTTACTGTAGCTAGTGTACACCACCTATACTTTACTGTACTGTAGCTAGTGTACACCACCTATACCTTACTGTACTGTAGCTAGTGTACACCACCTGTACCTTACGGTAGCTAGTGTACACCACCTGTAGCTAGTGTACACCACCTGTACCTTACTGTACTGTAGCTAGTGTACACCACCTATACCTTACTGTAGCTAGTGTACTCCACCTATACCTTACCATAGCTAGTGTACACCACCTATACCTTATTGTAGCTAGTGTACTCCACCTATACCTTACCATAGCTAGTGTACACCACCTATAACTTACTGTAGCTAGTGTACTCCACCTATACCTTACCATAGCTAGTGTACTCCACCTATACCTTACCATAGCTAGTGTACTCCACCTATACCTTACCATAGCTAGTGTACTCCACCTATACCTTACCATAGCTAGTGTACACCACATATACCTTATGAGGAAATCTAATATGTTCAACCCGAACTCCTTGACTCTATAACAACCCTCCTCTCTATCCGCTCTCTTATTGCTTTCTTTTCAGATTTCTAGCACCCTCTTCTTCTTCCTTTTCCTCCACCTCCTCCTATGCTCCCTTCACCCTCTCCTCCTCCTCCTCCTCTGATTCCCCTCCTCCTCTGCTCCCTTCACACTCTCCTCCTCCTCCTCCTCTGATTCCCCTCCTCCTCATCTGCTCCCTTCACACTCTCCTCCTCCTCCTCCTCCTGATTCCCCTCCTCCTCTCCTCCCCTGCTCCCTTCCCCTCCTCCTCCTCCCTCCTCCCCCCTGATTCCCCTCCTCCTCATCTGCTCCCTTCAACCTCTCCTCCTCCTCCTCCCCTGATTCCCCTCCTCCTCCCCTCCTCCTCCTCCTCCCCTGATTCCCTTCCTCCCTCTCTGCTCCCTTCACCCTCCCTCCTCCTCCCCTGATTCCCCTCCTCCTCATCTGCTCCCTTCAACCTCTCCTCCTCCTCCTTCCCTCCTCCTCCTCTGATTCCCTTCCTCCTCTCCTCCTCCTCCTCCCCTGATTCCCCTCCTCCTCATCTGCTCCCTTCAACCTCTCCTCCTCCTCCTCCTCTGATTCCTCCTCCTCCTCCTCTGCTCCCTTCACCCTCTCCTCCTCCTCCTGATTCCCCTCCTCCTCATCTGCTCCCTCCTCCTCCTCCTCCTCCTCCCTTCTGATTCCCCTCTCCTCCTCCTCCTCCCCCTGATTCCCCTCCTCCTCATCTGCTCCCTTCAACCTCTCCTCCTCCTCCTTCCTCTGATTCCTCCTCCTCCTCCTCCTCCTCCTCCTCCTCCCTGATTCCCCTCCTCCTCATCTGCTCCCTTCAACCTCTCCTCCTCCTCCCCTCTGATTCCCCCTCCTCCTCCTCCTCCTCCTCCTCCCCTGATTCCCCTCCTCCTCATCTGCTCCCTTCAACCTCTCCTCCTCCTCCGATTCCCCTCCTCCTCCTCTGCTCCCTTCACCCTCTCCTCCTCCTCCTCCTCTCCTGATTCCCCTCCTCCTCATCTGCTCCCTTCAACCTCTCCTCCTCCTCCTCCCCTGATTCCCCTCCTCCTCCTCTGCTCCCTTCACCCTCTCCTCTGCTCCCGTCACCCTCTCCTCCTCCACTGATTTGCCTCTTCCCCCTCTCCTCCTCCTCCTCCTCCTCCTCCTCCTCCTCCTCCCCTGATTCCCCACCTCATCCTCCTCTTCCAGCTCATGAATCGAACATTAATCAGTTCATCAGGCAGAACACAAGGACAAAGACCAGTTACTGGCTGAATCCGCATAAATAATCATATTTATCTCCCCCTTTGGTGCAGAAAGAAGAGTAGGCCTCATACATCAGCCACTATTTCTCAGTATGACTGGTGCAGAAAGAAGCATGACTTCGTGCCACGCAGGCTGTTCTTGGGATTTATGTGAAAATGGTGGTTTGTTAATGGTGGTGTTAAACATTGCAACAGTGGGACATCCCTCATACTGTGTGTGTGTGATGCACAGAGCTCGGTGGCATAACAGGCTCTACGGTATCTGTAATAAGATACATTAAGCTGCAGTTGAACATCAGCTACCTGTCTCAACTGACGTATTCTTCTCCCTGTCAACAGCACAAGAGAAACTTGTCCTGCAACACGACTAACCACAAAACAACGTAAACTACCTTCACCTTTCTATCCCCCTTTCAGGTCAAAGGTCAATCGATGCATATAGTCACAGCTCCAACAGGTGAAAAAGGAGGATTATTTTGTGGTGGTGCACAAATCATAGTCAGCGATCACCTAGATTCTTCACAGTCATGCTATCTGCAGAAATGCATCAATTCTGCACGTCATTTAGATTCTGCTGCACAGTCATGCTATCAGAAATGCATCAATACGCTTTAGATTCTGCACAGTCATGCTATCAGAAATGCATCAATACTGCTTTAGATTCTGCACAGTCATGCTATCAGAAATGCATCAATACAGATTCTGCACAGTCATGCTATCAGAAATACATCAGTACAATTTAGATTCTGTAAGGGTCATCTCATCCCTTTGGATTGTACAATATATTAAAATCCATAAGGTCACTTTATATTTTAGATGTTGAATATCATTAAATGTAATATCATCAAAAAACACAGAGTATTAAACAACGACCTTCCTCTCTCTAATCACAAGGTCAAGGGAAGTCTTATTTAATCTGTGATTTGACCCTCCATTAACCTCTAATTTACAGCCAAATCAGCCATTAACATTCTGACAAGAGACCTTACAAATCGCTAATACCACCACCACTAATCAACCCTGTTGAACATGAAATGGTCCGTTCCGTAAATAGCTTTGACTGGAGGACTGTCATTTTCGGTCAAACCAAGTCAGCTAGGAAAGGGGTAAGGCACTGGGTTCTAGGTGGGTTACATGGGGTCTGAAAGGGTGGAGGTGAGGTGCACGTGGGTGGCTACATGTTGCCTGGAGAGGAGACGTGTTGAATGTGTGACTGTAAAACATGGTGCATTAAGAATGAGAGAGAAAGAGTGAAAGAGAGAGGGATGGAGAGAAATACATATTGAGTGAGAGAGAGAAAGCAAGCACCCAGGAGATGAATGACTACGGCAAGCTGCCAGTGACAAAAAGCCCAATCCAAACAGCTGTCACACTCACGCCATCTGAGCTGGATCAGCACGCAATTATTCACAAACCCCTTGACAACACACACACACACACAAACACACACAACAGAGACACGCACTCTCTCACAGAGACAATGACAGACATGACACACATACAAAACCACACAATACAAAAAAAAACACTGAAACACACACAATGTAAAAATGAGACAGTTCACCCAGATGTATCTGACTGCATGGGTGTTCTCTTTCTGAAACACCACACCTTTACGCAGCACGTAAAGTGTTGGTCACACCAGCCTTCGCTTTGGCTCCCCCTCCTGTCCATCTCAAGCGTTCGTCATCGCTGGCCTTCTAGCTGCTGCCGAACCTACTGCTGACGAACGCCCTTCACTCATCACCCCGGACTTGTCTCGTCATCATTACACACACCTGGTTCCAATCCCCACTCTATCACTGTATATATACTCCCTCTGCCATTTGTCTTTGTCGTCATCGTAATGTTAATTGTTTTCCTGAGAGGAATCTCCCCCACTATTTCCTGAGTACTTTATATTTTGCACTTTGGGTTCGCCCTTTGCCTTTCTGTTTATGAAGATATATTTTGAGCACATCAGCGTTTGGGTTTCGTCCCACTTTCATCTATGGTGCTTAAATACATTCAGTAAAATCTGCTACTGCCTCCTGGCTACTATTCTCTACACCTGTGATAGAATGACCGACCCAAGAGGACAGGAAGCAGCAGGACATCCCAACCTCTCTGATATAGGAGAGATGCTCCACCACCACGACTCGTGCCTGGAGCACCTCCAGGTTGCCATGGACGAGGTGATCCGGACCGTATGCCAGCTGCAGGCTTCCCTCACAGTTCTTCACAACCACCACGAACGCATCACTTTCCTCATCTTAGACTCTCCTGCACACTCCGTAGTTTTAGGTTTCCCCTGGTTACAGTTGCATAACGCCAGGATATCGTGGACAGAGAGGAGGTTGTTAGGTTGGTCGTAGGAGTGTCAGGGGAGGTGTCTATCTGTGCCACCTGCGTGAAAAATCCGGACCAGGCCACCCACGTCCCTATCCCGGAGGAGTACCGGGACCTACAGATGGCTTTTTCGAAGACTCATCAGCCATGGGACTGCACTCAACCTACTGCCTGGTTCTACCTTCCCGCGGGGGCACATCTACCCTCTCTCGCATGCAGAGACCGAAGCCATGGAGGTCTACGTCCAGGAGGCTCTGGCCCTAGGATTCCTCCGTCCATCCACCTCTCCGGCCTCCTCCACCTTCTTTTTCGTGAAGAAGAAGGACGGAGGTCTCCACCCGTGTATCGATTATCGGACACTGAATAAGGCAACTGTTCAATTCAGTTATCCCCTGCCTCTCATACCCACTGTGATCGAACAGATGCACGGTGCTCAGCACTTTACCAAATTGGATTTACACAGTGCCTACAAACTGGTGCACATCAGAGAGAGGGATGAATGGAAGACAGCCTTCAGCACCAGCACCGGACACTACGAATACAGGGTAATGCCCTACGGCCTGCACCGGTGTTTCTATCCTTCATTAACAAGGTTAGAGACATGTTGGGCCGCTGTGTAGTGGTGTACATAGATGACATCTTGGTGTACTCCACTACACACAAGCAACATGTCTCTCATGTCAGGTCCGTATTGGAGAGGCTGATAGGGCATCGCCTGTACGCCAAGGTGGAGAAGTGCCTTTTCTTCCAGCAGGCGGTCTCCTTCCTGGGCTATCGGATACCCACAGCGGTAGTGGAGATGGAAGAGCAGAGGGTCGGAGCTGAAATATAAGATTCCGCACAAAAAGCTTTTTCTCTCAAATTTAGTGAGCATTTCTCCTTTGCCAAGGTAATCCATCCACCTGACAGATGTGGCATATCAAGAAGCTGATTAAACAGCATGATCATTACACAGGTACACCCTGTGCTGGGGACAATAAAGGCCACTCTAAAATGTGCAGTTTTGTCACACAACACAATGCCACATATGTCTCAAGATCTGAGGAGAGTGTGCAATTGGCATGCTGACTGCAGGAATGTCCCCCAGAGCTGTTGCCAGAGACTTTAAATGTCCATTTCTCTACCATGAGCCACCTCCAACATCGTTTAAGAGGATTTGGCGATACATCCAACAGGACTCACAACCGCAGAGCATGTGTAACAATGCCAGCCCAGGACCTCCACATCTGGCTTCTTCATCTGCGGGATCGTCTGAGACAAGCTACCCAGACAGCTGATGAAACTGTGGGTTTGAACAACCAAAGAACTGTCAGAAACTGTCTCAGGGAAGCTCATCTGCGTGCTCATCATCCTCACCAGGGACTTAACCTGACAGCAGTTCAGCGTCGTAACCGACTTCAGTGGGCAAATGCTCACCTTCATGGACACTGTCACGCTGCAAAAGTGTGCTCTTCACGGATGAATCCCGATTTCAACTCTATTGGGCAGATGGCAGACAGCGTGTATGGCGTTGTGTGGGCAAGTGGTTTGCTGATGTCAATGTTGTGAACAGAGTGCCCCATGGTGGTGGTGGGGTTATGGTATGGGCAGGCATACGCTACGGACAACGAACACAATTGCATTTCAATGTACAGAGATACCGTGAGGCCCATTGTTGTAACATTCATCCTCTGCCATCACCTCCTGTTTCAGCATGATAATGCACAGCCCCGTGTCACAAGGATCACACCAGATACTGACTGACTGGTTTAATGATCCAGGCCCCTACCTTTTCTGTTAAGGTATCTGTGACCAACAGATGCATATCTGTATCCCCAGTCATGTAAAATCCATAGATTAGGGCCTAATGAATGTATTTACATTGACTGATTTCCTTTTATGATCTGTAAATCAGTAAAACCTTTGAAAATGTTACATGCTGTGTTTACAGTAAACCACCATAAACCAAACATAGACCAACCACAGACCACCTCCACTGCTCCAATCTCCAAGCCCCCTACTCCCCGACCCAGGTCAGGTGCAGTGAAGCTGGGCTAGAGGTGGCTTCAATTCTCCATCTTTGATTTGATGGATACAGCTCATTACAGTAATGAAATACCCAGCACCCACACTAGTAACTAGAGGCCTGCACCAAGCGCTCAGTCAGCCTGCGACACTGATCAATTCATTCAGCATATAAATCAAGAGACCAACACCCACCCTGATTACGTTAGACAGCCATCTAGCCATTAACCCCAGGATCCTGTATCCCATTTAGTGTTGACACCTCCGTCCGCTCTGATGATGTCAGTGAGATTGATTTGTCCACAGAAAAGGCTGTGGTGTAAAAGGATGTGGGTAAAATAATTAAGCAGCTGGACAATGATGTTGAGTGTTGATGAGATGGGGTTAGGGGGGTGAAGCGAGTGTGTGTGTGTGCGCGTGTGTGTGTGAATGTGAGAGAGAGTTGGGCTGTGTGTGCGTACGTGCGCCCATCCCATCTAGAACGGAATTAATTCCATCACAAATCTCTTTGGAAGGATCAGAGTTCAGCAAAATGTCATTCCACAACGTGTCTATCCTTCTCTCTTTAGACATCGATCAGACTTCTCATCATCACAATGTTCCCTATACAAGACGACAAGTTGACTCTCTCTTCGCATTCTCCATTCAGACAAGGTGAAGGTCATCTAGCTTAGCCACGTAGCATCTTTCCTAGTCCCAGTCCTAGTCACCGCAGGCAGTTATCATGTGAGACCAGGTGGAGCTCTGAGCACGTTATATAACCTCTGGGGCCCAACGGCTCATTCTCCACCATATCTCTCTGAGCTCTGACATGGAACGGACAAAGGCATAGCAGCAGAGACATGTTTAAATCAGGAGGGAGACAGAGAGAGTCACATTCAGAGACACTATTCGGTTTGCCTTGTTATTTTCTTCCCATCTGAATATGACGTCTTATGAAGGCCTGTGACACAGTCAAAGAGGACAAGAGGACGTATTCTACTCGTTGGGGCAATTTGGTCATCTGGATATGACATCCTCCGAAGATGTGATAGGCAGGGTAAAACGTGGTCCATAACCACAAAGTACACAACCAAAGAGTCAGACCTACTCACTAAGCAACGACAATACTCGACAAATCAATAGAGCCTAAGTAACAATGCAGAACCCCTCTTGGGAACAGATGGACTCTCCCGTGTGGAATCACAATGAAGGGTGGGACATTCTATTGTGCAGAAAATGGGGGAAGGGAAGTTGAGAATCTATTGTCATGGGCAGTCTTCAACAGGAAGGTTGAATGAAGGTCATTAGGCTTATACTGTATGCATGATGTGATCCACACGTTGAAAGCATGTTGATTAACTATCAGGTGATTGTGTTGGAAACCCTCAGAGGATTCAACCTTCACATGACTCCACTGAGTTTGTCCCACCTTCTCCATTCCTACTCTCCATGTCTGATCAATCGAAATGATAGATTGGCTTTGGAGACAGACACCAATCAATTTAGTTCCTATCTGGTAGGACAGTGAGAGGCCTCAGGGAGAGCACCACTGAGCTTCAAGCATCTAACATGGTGATGAAAGGAAGACAGAGACAAAGAGAGACAAAGAAAGAGAGAAAGACAGACAAAGAGAGAAAAGAGGAGTGGGAGTGAGGGAGAAGAGAGCACCACTGAGCTTGAAGGAGCTAACATGGTGATGAAAGAGAGAGAGAGAGAGAGAGAGCGAGAGAGAGAAAGAAAGAAAACAGAGAGAGAAAAGAAGAGTGGGAGTGAGGGAGAAGAGAAAGGGAGAGGAGGGTTTCTGAATAAGAATGTTCAGGTATGTAAATCTGTGCATATCACCCTGACTGGACATTTACTACAGAATGTTCTTATCAATGTCGCACTGATGAATAAGGTATTCAAACCCAAGTAGCTGCCTTTATCAGCAGTGAAAGGTCTTTTCTGGCGGGGGAGAGGTGAGGCTACAGAGTAAAAGATTGCACAACCAGTGTTCTCACACCTCCGTTTAAAAATGGATTTGCTTTAATTTGAGGTGTTGGAAAGAAGGTGTGATTGGCTGTGGACTTTGCCGCTCAGGGCTTGATCACACACACACACACACACACACACACACACACACACACACACACACACACACACACACACACACACACACACACACACACACACACACACACACACACACACACACACACACACTGCCAATGGAACATCATTTCACAGAGAATGGATTGGAGGTATGAAATATTCACAACAGATTTCCAGTTCAATCTTCTCCATAGGCCTTAGCCTTGGGTAAAGCAGACCACAAGAGAAGGAAGAGGGAGGAAAGGAAAAGAAAGCTGGGGGTGGCAGCTATTAAATATGTATGTGTGACATACAGCAAAGATCTTGACCGCAACACAAAACATCATGGGCCCGAGGGAGACCAACTGAGAGAAAAATAAATCACTGGACCGTACCATACGACCCACCACCATGGAACTACGTGGAGCAGCCCTCAGAATGTCCCTTCATAGTCCGTATTTATGGGATGAGGTTTTGTTGCATTTAACAATGGTAACTGCAAAGGCACATAAAAATATTAACAACAAATAGATGGGAATCTAATGTACACCGTGAGCGATGCACTCGGTATATAGGCTTTGGCACAGGAGAGGCTAAAACAGCCATACTGGCTAAAACAGCCATACTGCGCGGTGCAGTGCTTCCACGTTGGATAGATTTATTTTAAAACTCTCATGGCGCCTGCCGTTTCAGACGGCAGGGATGACGCTCATTCACATCTCATTAAACAAAAGTGTCACCGTGCTATTTTTACACCGCAGCATGTAAAGCTCAACACTGATGCATGACAATGAGCGAATGAGAGACGGGGATGGAGAAGAGAGAAAGATAAAGAGGGAGACCAGAGAGGGGTAGAGAGAGAGAGAAAGAGAGAAAGAGAGATATTATGGGAGGAGAGAGAGATAGAGAGGCCGCTAAAGAAAACGTGAGCGAAAAGAGGTTGAGGAAGAGGAAGAGAGAGGCCTGGGGAAAAGGATTTGACTGTTCCTGGTTTGAGACTCTGCCTGCACAAACACTGGCGCAGTCCCTCCTGATTTCAAAGGCTGATCATCCATTATGAGGCCACGTTAAATCCCATCGGACAATGTGGACAGCACTGGGGAAGGGCTGGGTGACATCACACACAGAGAGCTGATTGGAAATGTCTATCATGTACAGTTGAAGTTGGAAGTTTACATACACCTTAGCCAAACACATTTAAACTCAGTTTTCACAATTCCTGACATTTAATCCAATCAAAAATGATTTAGGATCACCACTTTTTTTTAAGAATGTGAAATTATTTATTTAAGCTTTTATTTCTTTCATCACATTCCCAGTGGGTCAAAAGTTTACATGCACCCAATTAGTATTTGGTAGCAATGCCTTTAAATGTTTAATGTTTAAAGGCATTGCCTTTAAATGCCTTTAAATGTTTAACTTGGGTCAAATCTCTCGGGTAGCCTTCCACAAGCTTCCCACAATAAGTTGGGTGAATTTTGGCCCAGTCCTCCTGACAGAGCTGGTGTAACTGAGTCAGGTTTGTAGGCCTACTTGCTCGCATACGCTTTTTCAGTTCTGCCCACAAATTTTCTATGGGATTGAGGTCAGGGCTTTGTGATGGCCACTCCAATACCTTGACTTTGTTGTCCTTAAGCCATTTTGCCACAACTTTGGAAGTATGCTTGGGGTCATTGTCCACATCCTGAGTGATGTCTTGAGATGTTGCTTCAACATATCCACCAAATTTTCCCTCATGATGCCATCTATTTTGTGAAGTGCACCAGTCTCTCCTGCAGCAAAGCACCCCCACAACATGACGCTGCCACCCCGGTGCTTTACGGTTGGGATGGTGTTCTTCGGCTTGCAAGCCCTCCCCCTTTTTCCTCCAAACATAACGATGATAATTTTGGCCAAACAGTTATATTTTTGTTTCATCAGACCAGAGGACATTTCTCCAAAAAAGTACAATCTTTGTCCCCATGTGCAGTTCAAACCGTAGTTTGGCTTTTTTATGGCGGTTTTGGAGCAGTGGCTTCTTCCTTGCTGAGCGGCCTTTCAGGTTATTTCGATATAGGACTTGTTTTACTGTGGATATAGATACTTTTGTACCTGTTTCCTCCAGCATCTTCACAAGGTCCTTTGCTGTTGTTCTGTGATTGATTTGCACTTTTCGCCCCAAAGTACGTTCATCTCCAGGAGACAGAACGCGTCTCCTTCCTGAGCGGTATGACGGCTGTGTGGTCCCATGGTGTTTATACTTGCGTACTATTGTTTGTACAGATGAACGTGGTACCTTCAGGCGTTCGTAAATTGCTCCCAAGGATGAACCAGACTTGTGGAAGTCTACAATTTTTTTTCTGAGGTCTTGGCTGATTTCTTTAGATTGTCCCATGATGTCAAGCAAAGAGGCACTGAGTTTGAAGGTAGGCCTTGGAATACATCCACAGGTACACCACCAATTGACTCAAATGATGTCAATTAGCCTATCAGAGGCTTCTAATGCCATGACATAATTTTCTGGAACTTTCCAAGCTGTTTAAAGGCACAGTCAACTTAGTGACTGTAAACTGACCCACTGGAATTGTGATACAAGGTTGGTATGAGTTAAATGTATCGTAATTTCTTCTGTGGAACGACAGAGAGTTGGTTCTCTCTCTCACATATACAGTACACGTGTGCACACACACTAACACACACAGAGAACATCATGTCCCCTTTGATCAGGAGGAGCAGGGCAGAGTGGTGGAGCCAAATACAGCAGGACGCACTGACTTGTGACGCAAGGGGCCGCAGAGCCACACACACACACACACACACACACACACACACACACACACACACACACACACACACAGGCCATATACATGGCAGGACATAAAACAGAATCCAATCAGCTCAGTCTCAGAGTGAGAGGTTGGAGAGACTGCCATCACACACACAAATCACACAGATGGAGAGAAGGGGGAGAGAGAGAGAGAGAGGAGACAAATAAACAGGCAGGGACAGAAAACAGAAAGAAAGTTAAAAGGAGCAAAAGATTAGAGTAATAAATTAGTAGAATGTGAGAACAACAGAATGTTCCTGTAGGAGGAGGAGACAAAGAGTCATAAAATTCAAGATAGAAAGGGACAGAACAACAGAATGTTCCTGTAGGAGGAGAGACTGAGACAAGATAGAGTCATAGAATTCAAGATCAGAAAGGGACAGAACAACAGATATTCCTGTAGGAGGAGGAGACAAAGAGTCATGGAATTTCAAGATCATAAAATTCAAGATAGGGGACAGAACAACAGAATATTCCTGTAGGAGGAGAGACAAAGAGTCATAAATTCAAGATAGAAAGGGACAGAACAACAGAATGTTCCTGTAGGAGGAGGAGACAAAGAGTCATAAAAGATAGAAGGGGACAGAACAACAGAATATTCCTGTAGGAGGAGGAGACAAAGAGTCATAAATTCAAGATAGAAAGGGACAGAACAACAGAATGTTCCTGTAGGAGGAGGAGACAAAGAGTCATAAAATTCAAGATAGAAGGGGACAGAACAACAGAATGTTCCTGTAGGAGGAGGAGACAAAGAGTCATAGAATTCAAGATAGAAAGGGACAGAACAACAGAATGTTCCTGTAGGAGGAGGAGACAAAGAGTCATAGAATTCAAGATAGAAGGGGACAGAACAACAGAATGTTCCTGTAGGAGGAGGAGACAAAGAGTCATAAAATTCAAGATGGAAGGGGACAGAACAACAGAATGTTCCTGTAGGAGGAGGAGACAAAGAGTCATAGAATTCAAGATAGAAAGGGACAGAACAACAGAATGTTCCTGTAGGAGGAGGAGACAAAGAGTCATAGAATTCAAGATAGAAGGGGACAGAACAACAGAATGTTCCTGTAGGAGGAGGAGACAAAGAGTCATAGAATTCAAGATAGAAAGGGACAGAACAACAGAATGTTCCTGTAGGAGGAGGAGACAAAGAGTCATAGAATTCAAGATAGAAGGGGACAGAACAACAGAATGTTCCTGTAGGAGGAGGAGACAAAGAGTCATAGAATTCAAGATAGAAAGGGACAGAACAACAGAATGTTCCTGTAGGAGGAGGAGACAAAGAGTCATAGAATTCAAGATAGAAGGGGACAGAACAACAGAATGTTCCTGTAGGAGGAGGAGACAAAGAGTCATAAAATTCAAAATGGAAGGGGACAGAACAACAGAATGTTCCTGTAGGAGGAGGAGACAAAGAGTCATAGTTGATAGAAGTGAATCACTCACTAATACAGCATTCTGAAAGTTGGACAAACATTTCCTGTAAATGCAAAGACTCAAAATGGACAGAACAGTATCCTCTTTCAAGAAGGGGACCAACAGAATGTTCCTGTAGGAACAGCAAAGAGTCATAGAATTCAAGATCAGAACAACAGAATGTTCCTGTAGGAGGAGGAGACAAAGAGTAATAGGTGATAGAAAGGGACAGAACAACAGAATGTTCCTGTAGAGAGGAGACAAAGTTTCATATTTCAAGATCTAAATTTGGTTAGGTCACTGTTGATAAAGTATTCTATTTGGCATTTCAGATTTGAATGTTGGAATTCACTCACTAATACAGCATTTGAAAGTTGGACAAACATTTTGCATGACTCATGATTTTTTCAGAAGGGTCCCATTCACATACTATGTTTTCACGCCCTGACCTTAGAGAGCCGTTTTATTTCTCTATTTGGTTAGGTCAGGGTGTGATGTGGGGTGGGCATTCTATGTTTTGTTTTTCTATGATTTTGTATTTCTATGTTTTGGCCGGGTATTGGGAACCATACTTAGGTAGCCCTTTCCCCTTTGTGAGAAGATAACTCTGTTTGTGGCACATAGCACTTAAGCTTCACGGTTGTTTTTGTATTGTTTATTGTTTTTGTCGGCGTCATCCTAATAAAAATGAATATGTACGCTCAACACTCTGCGCTTTGGTCTACTTCATTCAACGGCCATGACAGAACTTCCCACCACCAAAGGACCAAGCAGCATGGTAAAGAGGACTCCTGAACATGGGAGGAGATCCTGGACGGTAAGGGACCCTGGAGGCAGGCTGGGGATTATCGCCGTCCAAAGGAGGAGATAACGGCAGCGAAGGAGGAGCGGTGGCGATATGAGGAGGCTCGTCAGCGAAGCAAGCACGAGAGTTAACCCCAAAAAATGTTTGGGGGAATGCACACGGGGAGTTTGGCTGAGTCAGGTTGGAGACCTGAGCCAACTCCTCGTGCTTACCGTGGCGAGCGTCATACTGGTCAGGCATGCTGTGGAGCGCACGGTGTATCCCGAGCACGTTCACAGCCCGGTGCGCTACATCCCAGCTCCCCGCATCTGCCGGGCTAGGGTGAGCATCCAGCCAGGACAGATGGTGCCGGCTCAGCGCGCCTGTTCTCCAGTGCGTCTCTTCGGCCCAGGATATCCTGCGCCGGCTCTGCGCACTGTGTCTCCGGTACGTCTGCACAGCCCAGTGCGTCCTGTGCCAGCACCCCACATTTGCAGGGCGAAGATAACCACCCAGCCAGTAAGGGTTGTGCAGGCTCTAAGCTCGAGGCCTCCAGTTCTCCTCCACGGCCCAGTATATCCGGTGCCTCGGCCAAGGGCAAAGCCTCCTGTATGTCTCCCCAGCCTGGTGAGTCCTGTGCCTGCTCCCAGAGCCAGGCCTCCTGTGTGTCTCTCCACTCCAGCGACAGCCTCCAGAGACGGTCCCCAGTCCGGGGCCCGCAGAGAGGGTCCCCAGTCTGGGGCCCGCAGAGAGGGTCCCCACACCAGATACGTATTTGGTAAAGCGGGGTGAGCCAGAGCTGGAGTGGGGTCTATGTCCTGCACCAGAGCCACCACCGCGGAAAGATGCCTCAGATTTCCGAACCTTTGGGGGGGGGGGGGCCCTCCCTGACCTTAGAGACATTTTAATTTCTCTATTTGTTAAGGTCAGAGTGTGATGTGGGGTGGGAATTCTATGTTTTGGCCGGGTATGGTTCTCAATCAGGGACAGCTGTCTATTGTTGTCTGATTGGAAACCATACTTAGGTAGCCCTTTTCCTCCTTTCTTTGTGAGAAGATAACTCTGTTTGTGGCACATAGCACTTAAGCTTCACGGTTGTTTTTGTATTGTTTATTGTTTTTGTCGGCGTCATCCTAATAAAAATGAATATGTACGCTCACCATGCTGCGCTTTGTTCTACTTCATTCAACGGCCGTGACAATAGGACTGTATGTGCTTTTTCACATCAAGGTCAACACATGATGAAGTATCACAATCCTCTTGTTTTCAAACCAATTCACTGTTCCACTCAAAATGATCTTCTATTCAAATTCAAAAATGCTCAGAATTTATTGGTATTCTCCTTACAATAGCAGGTCTTTCTGTGACAGGAGGGAAAGCAGGAGTATGGACCTTTGACGGGAATTGTGGCGGCTTCTCTTTCCCTCTCATCGCTTCTCTCCCTCTCTGGAGACCCGAGAAAGCATTTGGGTGTATCGTTTCGTTTGTATGTTTCAAGGACGTTCGCTCTTTCTTGCTGGCAGTTGCGGTGAAAAGAAGTTGGGGAAACATTGTTAATCGGGTCGAGACAGAGCACGACGGGGGAAGGAGAGAGAGAGCAATGCTTGGCGAGATGACTGTACACCGTTTCATTTGGGATGGGGCACAAACTATGTTATCTCCACACACTCGCCAACACACACATACGCCAACCTCCCCCAAACTCAATCGCTCTTCACTGGTGAAATTGCTTTTCCAGGAAATGTTTCAGAGGTTTGTTTTCAGGGTGGGCAGGAATAAGTTAGGCCCATAGGTTGCGGTTGTCGTCGGAGGAATGTTTCGCTTTAAACTATGAGCTTGGGAGTAGCGAGATGGGCGAGATGCTATCCCATGCCGAGGGGGATGAGAGGGTCAAAATTCAATTACGTTTCGCTGGGATGTGAAAGGTCTCTCTTCCAGAGCCAAGATTCCTTTCATGCTATAAACTCATTCCATCTTAAATCTTTGTATTTATTTATTTATCAATTTACCAAAGTGGGCGGTTAAAGGCTAACACTCTGTTTGTCGGTGTCATGGAGACCGAACGAGGTCCTGGTGGATAGATGTAATCCAGAGAAGAATATGACCAAGCAGGCCGCAGTAGGATCTAACTAACGTGCGTTTCACTGTCGTCTGAGAGGATGTATTGGAGACTCAAAGGTTGTTCAGTCGACACATTTAGTCAAAATGGTAGAGCAATAGCACCGCTGCGTCTTCTCATGAACCCTTCTTGGGCCTAAAGAAACTTCATAAACTTTCAGTGCCTCTCCCAAACCAATATGGCCACTGAAATCGCATTACTATCTGTCAGCCTGTCGGCAAACCAACGGGTTTTCTCTATTCTATGTGAATAGCAATGCAGAGCATGACGGTGCTGCTCTGTTTCGGGCCAACCACAACTGGGGATGACACATGTAAGCTATGACAAAGACATGAGTCCTACCGTCTCTCTCTCTCGCTCTCCTTCTCTCTCTCCCTCTCTCTCTTTCTCCCTCTCTCTCACCCTCACCATCGCTCTCTCTCCCTCTCTCTCGCCCTCACCATCGCTCTCCCTCCCTCTCTCTCCCTCTCCCTCACCCTCACCATCGCTCTCTCTCCCTCTCTCTCACCCTCACCATCGCTCTCCCTCCCTCTCTCTCCCTCTGTCTCTCTCTCAGTTAACTATAACAGGGGATGAAGCGTGTGTAAGACATGACACACTTGTCAGAGAAATGACACGCTGTAGTAGGAGACTGACACGGCATAACACGCCGGCTTCACCAGGGAATGACTCAAAGTTAACGCTGTAGCTGCATGTCAGAGAAGCAGTGGCATATGGTAAACAATTGTGACAGATTAAACAGGAAAAGTAGGTGCCGTGGTTACCGTTTCCAAAGCGATTCCACTTACCAGGTCAACAGTGAATAGAGGTGAATTGATGTGAATTTGCGTGACTGTTTGGCAAATAATTCCACCCAAATCCCTGTGTCTGTTCCTTCCTGTTACAGATTTCCTTATCATTCATAATACAGTAAACTAACACAAAGCACGAGCATAGAGAGCAGCTTAGCCGTGGGGTTAGCCGTCATCTGCAATATCTACTTCTGTCCCTAACCCCTGTCCCCCTGTCGCAAGGTGCTGTCCCCAACCCCTGTCACCCTGTCGCAAGGTGACCTCCCACGACAGACGCACTTTCCCTTCCTGCTTTCTGTCAAACGCCAACGTGCGGACACTTCTCTCTCTTTCTCTCTCCCTCTCTTTCGGTCCCCATCTCCCTCTCTCACTCCCCTTGGCAACAGTAAAGGTGGGGCCCACGGTCACTGTCTCAGGCCGGCTCCTCCCCTCTGCTCCAAGCTGCAGTGCTGGTGATCGACAGCCAGGGTCTGCACAGAGCTGTCACGACAGGAACAGTGTCATGATGTATGATGTATCTGGCCCTGAACAAGGCTGACCGTGTCACTGTAACCTTCACCCCAGGACACATTGCAGAGGAACACTCTTTACCTGCAGTGCCTAAGGAGGGTGTGTACTGGGTAGGATGGTGTTGGATGTGCTTCTCCATCTCTTTCTATGTTTTCTTTCCATTAGTAATATCAGTGCCTGCTGAAATATACTATTTCTCTTGCTCGTCCGTGCACACACACACACACACACACACACACACACACACACACACACACACACACACACACACACACACACACACACACACACACACACACACACACACACACACACACACACACACACACACACACACACACATGCACACGCGTCAGGCTCATTTTCGGGTCCCTATGTCCTCACATCTGTCTCCCAGTGTGCACCATCATTCTACCCCCATTCTGAACACACACAAGCGCTTTAGAATTAGTGAGATTAATATTTGCCCTTTGTTGCTGTAGCTACCGGTCTGGTGGGCAGACGGATAGAAGAGGGCACCAGATGCCCGTATTGGGCATTTCACTCATTATCTCAATGGAGCAGGCTGGCACAGTATGGCAGGACTGGCATAAGCAGTGTGAGGGTGGATACTGGGCACTATGAACCATATGAACCAGATTCATGAGTGTATTGCTGCCAAAACTAAACGTAATTAGTGGACTGACCCGCACAGACCCAACAGAACCGACGGCCAATGGACAGGACAATTGTCCATTTCTAGCTTGTGTTCTAACAGATGTCAGTCTCCTGGAATGGCAGGATCGCAGACCAAAAAGTCACCCTCTGTTGGAGCAATGTACATCCAGGGAGAGGACGTTAGAATCCAGTACATACATGTACATCCAGGGAGAGGACGTTAGAATCCAGTACATACATGTACATCCAGGGAGAGGACGTTAGAATCCAGTACACACATGTACATCCAGGGAGAGGACGTTAGAATCCAGTACATACATGTACATCCAGGGAGAGGACGTTAGAATCCAGTACACACATGTACATCCAGGAGAGGACGTTAGAATCCAGTACATACATGTACATCCAGGGAGAGGACGTTAGAATCAGTACATACATGTACATCCAGGAGAGGACGTTAGAATCCAGTACATACATGTACATCCAGGGAGAGGACGTTAGAATCCAGTACACACATGTACATCCAGGGAGAGGACGTTAGAATCCAGTACATGTACATCCAGGAGAGGACGTTAGAATCCAGTACATACATGTACATCCAGGGAGAGGACGTTAGAATCCAGTACATACATGTACATCCAGGGAGAGGACGTTAGAATCCAGTACATACATGTACATCCAGGGAGAGGACGTTAGAATCCAGTACACACATGTACATCCAGGGAGAGGACGTTAGAATCCAGTACATACATGTACATCCAGGGAGAGGACGTTAGAATCCAGTACACATGTACATCCAGGGAGAGGACGTTAGAATCCAGTACACACATGTACATCCAGGGAGAGGACGTTAGAATCCAGTACACACATGTACATCCAGGGAGAGGACGTTAGAATCCAGGGACACACATGTACATCCAGGGAGAGGACGTTAGAATCCAGTACACACATGTACATCCAGGGAGAGGACGTTAGAATCCAGTACACACATGTACATCCAGGGAATCCAGACCACATGTACATCCAGGGAGAGGACGTTAGAATCCAGTACACACATGTACATCCAGGGAGAGGACGTTAGAATCCAGGAATCCAGGACAGTACACATGTACATCCAGGGAGAGGACGTTAGAATCCAGTACACACATGTACATCCAGGGAGAGGACGTTAGAATCCAGTACACACATGTACATCCAGGGAAGGGCGTTAGAATCCAGGACACACATGTACATCCAGGGAGGACGTTAGAATCGTTAGTACATCCAGGACACGTTACATGTACATGTACATCCAGGGAGAGGACGTTAGAATCCAGGACACACATGTACATCCAGGGAGAGGACGTTAGAATCCAGGACACACATGTACACTATTCACACGACAACGAGACTTATCACACAGCAGGCAGGCTTTGGTTGTGCTATTGACTGGCCTGCATATTGGTGTTCTGGGACCCTAGAGACGATAGAATCTAATGGCATGGCAGACCATTGAAGAGCGGGAAAGAAAGAGAGAGAGAAAGAGAGAGGCATAAATAGACAGAGGGTAAAGAAAAAAAAGATTACAAATATTCCAAATGAATAAGCATTCCAATTAAGTAGATATACCAATTGAAGGAATGCAAATGAGAACGTGCGTAAGTGTGAGGGTCTTCTGTGCCTCCAGGTAATCAAAAGGATCCCTGGCCACACAGTGTATAAGAGACAGGAAGTGGGCTTTAATCCGAATACAGGCTTCACGGTGGTAATGATTTCCACTTTGTTATTTTCAATGTGCGTCATCACTTCTACCAGGGGACCCAATTTACACTGAGAAATGGGAAACATTAAGGCAACTGTTTCTTTTTTTTCTTGCCTTTCGGACGCTCGGATTCAGAATGGTTATTATGGAGCAGTAAGCTACCGCTCTAACTTGAGGAAGGAGTGAGGCACGGAGTCCTTTCCAATGCCACTTTCTAGAAGCAGTAAGGGGGAAGTGCCCTTAAATTCCAAACCTGAGGAAAGGGTTAGACTGAATACATCTCTGAGAGACATAGGATATTATGTCTGCAGGACATGGAAGTGTTATTCAATTAGTTTTTGTATGATTTCGCAATGCAGACCCAGTTCTGAAACATACCCATTAACGAATCCAAATGTATCATCACCCGACACACATCACCTTGGAGAAAGTACCAATTTGCCACAGTTCTTTGTGCCACATTATCAACCATCCCATAATGACTAGGAGCCTACCACTATGACTGCACAGTAGTACAGTAAAGTGCCTGTGAGTTCCTGCCCTATTTGCTCCACCACCAAAAAATATTGGAAGTCATTCACTTTCACTGCGCTTTCAGATCCTTTGGCGAGATGAAAGGCTTTATGCAGATGAAAGTTTGGATTCGCTCAACTGAAGCTTCACAAAAATAGCTTCTTCTTGTGGCCTAGGCCCGGGTATAACTCACTCTTCAGATTCAGAGTCCCAGCTCTGGAACGTCAAGCCCCAACGCATCCGATCAGCATGTTGGCAAACTCGTCAGAACGACAGCGCTTTCATCAGATCTCCTCCTCTAAAACCTCCCTGCTTTGCTGCTGAACAGGTAAGCCAGTAGAGTGATGACGGTAAAGGAGAGGAGCTCAATCTAGACTCCAGAGACGATGGATTCACCACTACAGTGACTGTACCACTGGTCGTATGGTTCTGGAAGACTTATACACGACATGGCCTAAAGTATGTGAACATGCCTTCAAATGAGTTGATTTGGCTATTTCAGCTACACCCGTTGCTGACAGGTGTATAAAATAGAGCACACAGCCATGAGATCTCCATAGACAAACATTTGCAGTAGAATGGCCCATACTGAAGAGCTCAGTGACTTTCAACATGGCACCGTCATAGGATGCCACCTTTCCAACAAGTTAGTTCATCAAATTTCTTCCCCGCAAGAGCTGCCCTGTTCAACTGTGAATTCATAGTCCCAAATACAAAGTTTGGTGGAGGAGGAATAATGGTCTGGGGCTGTTTTTCATGGTTTGGGCCCCTTAGTTCCAGTGATGGGAAATCTTAATGCTACAGCAAACAATGACATTCTAGATGATTCAGTGCTTCCACCTTTGTGGCAACACTTTGGGGAAGGTTCTTTCCTGTTTCAGCATGACAATGCCCCCGTGCACAAAGCAAGGTCCATACAGAAATGGTTTGTCGAGATTGGTTCGTAAGAACTTAACTAGCCTGCACACATCCCTGACCTCAAGCCCATCGAACACCTTTGGGATGAATTGAAACACTGCGACTGCGAGCCAGGCCTAATCGCTCAACATCAGTGCCCAACCTCACTAATGCACTTGTGGCTGAATGGAAGCAAGTCCCCCTGCAGCAATGTTCCAACATTTAGTGGAAATCCTTCCCCGAAGAGTGGAGGCTGTTATAGCAGCAAAGGGGGACCAGCTCCATAATAACGGCCATGATTTTGGAATGAGATGTTCGAAGAGCATACTTTGCATACTTTTGACAAGGTAGTATATTTAGCCTAGTTATAACTTCACAAGCCCTGAATTCATTAAATTATTGCTGTTTGAAACGCAGTGTATTTGACCTTTAATTCTACAACAATGCTTATTTAGAGAAAATATATCTCTAAATAAGAGAACAACTACATTCAAATGAAGATACTGCAAACGGTGCATTCGGTAAGTATTCAGATGCCTTGACTCTTTACAAAAAAAAATTTAAAGCAGGTTTTCATCAAGGATCTCTCTGTACTTTGCTCCGTTCATCTTTCCCTCGATCCTGACTAGTCTCCCAGTCCCTGCCGCTGAAAAACATCCCCACAGCATGATTACAAAAAAAAGAAAACCAGCCCCGTCGCGGACATCGACGTCTTGCTCCCAGACAAATTAAATGACTTATTTGCTCGCTTTGAGTACAATACAGTGCCACTGACACCGCCCGCTACCAAAGCCTGCGGCCTCTCCTTCACAGAGGTCAACGTGAGTAAAACATTTCAACCTGTTAACCCTCGCAAGGCTGCCGGCCCAGAAGGTAGACCTAGCCCCGTCCTCAGGTAGTAAACCCAAAATGGCTTTGTAAATAAAAATAAAGTATACCAGTGCCTGAGCCTACGAGTGACTAGAGAAGGCCAGCCAACCCTGGTATACAAAGTGCAGTGGTGCGTAAAGGTTTTGCAGTTTAAAATAAATCTCAAAGTGCCATGGTAAAGGGTGTCAATTGATCTCAAACACTGAGGGAAGCATTCATATACAAAATATCCCCATAGTCTAGTAAAGGCATAAATGTAGCTGATACTAGCCTCCTTCTGGCTTCAAAAGAAAAACAGGCCTTATTCCTTAAATAAAATCCCAATTTCAGCTTCAATTTTTTTGTAAGTTGTTGAAAATGCAATTTAAAAGAGAGGCCCAACTTCCAAACTTCAATGCTGCAGACATTTTTTGGTACCCTGGACACAATCCTCTCTCTGCGCTCTATGGATAATTCCGTCGGACCTTACATTGACAGGTGTGTGCCTTTCCAAATCATGTCCAATCAATTGAATTTACCACAGGTGGACTCCAATCAAGTAGAAACTTCTCAAAGATGATCAATGGAAACAGGATGCACCTGAGCTCAATTTTGAGTGTCATAGCAAAGGGTCTGAATAATTGTGTTTTCGCTTTGTCATTATGGGGTATTGTGTGTAGATTGACGAGGAAACAACTAACTTCATCCATTTTATAATAAGCCTGTAACGTAACAAAATGTGAAAAAAGGGAAGGGGTCTGAAGACTTTCCGAATGCACTGTATATCGTGAATCGGCCATAACTTTTAGATATGATTCTTAGGCCACATTGCCCAGCACTAAATGTGTGAGCATGTTATGTGTGTGTTTGAGTGTCAGTGTGCATGAGAGTGTAGAGTCCTGTGAGCGTGCATGGAGACAGTGCAAAACTGAAATACAAGGGTCAACTCAGATAGTCCTTGTTGGCAAAATATTTGTAGCTATTTTGCAGTTTTATGGCTTGGGGATAGAAGCTGTTCAGGAGCCTGTTGGTGTCAGACTTGATGCACCGGTACTGCTTGCTGTGTGGAAGCAAAGAGAACCGACAGTCTATGGCTTGGCTGGCTGGAGACTTTCCGCTTTCACACCGCCTGATTTCGATGTCCGCACCACCCTCTGTAGGCCATGCAACCGAGGGCGGTGCTGTTGCCATACCAAGCAGTGATGCAGCCAGTCAAGATGCTCTCAATGGTGCAGCTGTAGAACTGAGGGCCCATGCCAAACCTTTTCAACTTCAGGAGGGAAAGAGGCCTTAGTGATTTGTACACCGAGGAACTGGAAGCTCTCCGCCCCTTTCACTGCAGCCCTGTCGATGTGGGTGGGGGCGTGCTCACCCCTGCCCTCCCCCCTTTACTGTAGTCCACGATCAGCTACTTGGTTTTGCTGACGTTGAGGGAGAGGTTGTTGTCCCGGCACTGCCAGGTCACTGACCTCCTCCCTGTAGGCTGTCTAATCATCGTCGGTGATCAGGCCCTGCCACCGTCGTGTCGTCAGCAAACTTGATGATGGTGTTGGAGTCGTGCGTGACCTCGCAGTCGTGGGCAGAAATCAAATGGAGAGCAACGTGAAGAGCGCAGTTGGAATCGGATTGCAGTGCTATGCAAAGACAGGGTATTCATCTTCCACAATGAGGATGTGTGTGGTGTGGTGACTGCCAAGCCATAAGTGAGGCCTTCTCACGATGAATGTACAATTACAATTCAGCTCAACTTATGAAACTGGCACATCGGGGAGGACAGTGTTGGAAAAAGTTTCAAATTGTCATACTTGAGTAAAAGTAAAGATACCCTTAATAGAAAATGACTCTAGTAAAAGTAAAAGTCTAACAGTATTTGGTTTTAAATATACTCAAGTATCAAAAGTTACTGTTATTGGTAAAATATACTTACGTATCAAAATTAAAAGTATAAATCATTTAAAATTCCTTACTGTATATTAAGCAAACCAGACGGCACCATTTTTTTACGAACAGCCAGGAGCCCTCTCCAACACTCAGACATCATTTACAAATGAAGCATGTGTGTTTAGTGAGTCCACCACATCAGAGGCAGTAGGGATGACCAGGAATGTTCTCTTGAAGTGTGTGAATTAGACCATTTTCCTGTCCTACTAAGCATTCAAAATGTAACGAGTACTTTTGGGGGTCAGAGAAAATGTATGGAGTAAAAAGTACATCATTTTCTTTAGGAAAGTAGTGAAGTAAAAGTTGTCATAAATATAAATAGTGAAGTAAAGATAACCCCAAAAACTCCTTAAGTAGTACTTTAAAGTATGTTTACTGAAGTACTTTACACCACTACGGGGAGCGAATGCATTCAATACAAGAGAAACATTGTAATGTTTGAGAGTCAAAATTGTTTTGCATCAACAGGGTTTTAAAGATTTTAAATAATTGGGAATTTGGTATAACCCTGGGGAATGTAAAGAGTGAGGCAAAGGCTGATTGGTTGAAGCCTTTGTAAAATAGGAGCAGAGGGCATTCTGATCGGCTGAGGGGACACAGAATTTGAATGGAAGCCAGTAGTGATTGGATGAGGAGCAGACTCGTGGACAGAGAGTAGATATGAAGGGCAAATGATGCAGATGTCTCCATGACTTGCTGCTGGCTCTGCAACTTCTACAGTGACACACACATACAAACAAGCACACACACACACACACTCTCTGGTCCACTCAAAGTCTCCATCTATTATGGATAGCCTGTGGATGGAACCACTGCTGTGTCTGCCCATCTCTCTGCTGCGCCCTGTTTCCATGACAACAGCACAGCAAGCCAGCAAGGTCACTTTCTCCAGCTGAGGCAGTGCACAAAGTCACTCCAAGGCAACAGCACGCAAGAGAGGGATGGGGAGGGAGAGTGAAAGGGAGGGAGGGAGGGAGAGAGAAAGGGAGGGAGGGAGGGAGGGAGGGAGGGAGGGAGGGAGGGAGGGAGGGAGGGAGGGAGGGGGAGGGAGGGAGGGAGGGAGGGAGGGAGGGAGGGAGGGAGGGAGGAGGGAGGGAGGGAGGGAGGAGGGAGGGAGGGAGGGAGGGGAGGGGAGGGGGAGGGAGGGGGAGGGAGGGAGGGAGGGAGGGAGGGAGGGAGGGAGGGAGGGAGGGAGGGAGGGAGGGGGAGGGAGGGAGGGAAAGGGAGGGAGGGAGGGCGAAAGGGAGGGAGGGAGGGTGAAAGGGAGGGAGGGAGAGAGAGAGCAGAGGAGGTGACAGGAACTTTGATAGAGTGTGATTAAGAGAGAACACATGTGAAATCTAATTCCCGGGTGTGAGTGTGACGTGTATGTGCGTGTGTGCATGAGTGCGTGTGTGTGTGTGTGTGTGCGTGTGAGCGCGTGTGTGTGTGTGTGTATGCGTGAGTGCGTGTGCGTGTGTGTGTGCATGCACGTGCGTGTGCGTGTGCGTGTGTGTGTGTCTATAAGCTACTACGGTAGGGGGTCCATCAGTGTGAGGACGAAAGCAGTGAGAGACGATCCTCCAATATCTCCTCAGCCGTCACACATTTGTGGAAAAAAAAGAGAGTGAGAAAACTGCAGGGGGGGCAACACATCCCAAAGACAAGCCCCATAACAAACGAGCTCTCCAAACTTCCCAGCATGCCCCTGAACGTCCTACAGCAACACCATCAACCACATACCACTTTCCCCCCGGTGCCCCAATGCATCATGGTCTCTGTAGTCTGCCAACCCCCACAGTAAAACCCTATCCGTCACGGTGCTAGACACAAGAGTGTGACCGTGAAGTAGAGTTTCCGCTGCTCTCTCATTTTACCCTGAGTCACATTTACCTTCAGCGGCAGACAGCATGGCTAATTAGGGAGTTTATTAATATGATCAATTGACAACGGAAAACGGCACCTACACAGCTGTCTACCTGCGCAAGTAGCAGACGAAGATGAATGTGATTAATGACGTTCCATACATTTCCTCAACAAATCAGGTGATTAGATCAACTAGCGATGCTAATCATAGCCTATTGTTATGTGGGGTGTGACATCGCCGCATATGCTTTTGGAGGGAAAATTGCCGGAAAGAGTTTTCCATCCATCAGCTGGATATATTTAGGTAACGATGTTCCCAAGTTCCGTCTGTCCAGACCCTCGTTTCAAGGAAAACATATGCCTGGCCAGGTGCAAAGCCTTCCCTACATTCCTCTTCCTCTCTCTCTCAACGCTCTCCACATAGAACTTGGGGAGAGGCTGAGTGGTGGCATGCGAGCTTAGAGCCTTGATTAGATTAGGAGTTCAGAGCTCAGAGTTCAGGATCAACTAGTTGCTGAGTGGCTATCAATGTGAGCGAGAGAGAGAGAGAGAGAGAGAGAGAGAGTAGAGAGACAGAGAGAGAGAGAGAGAGAGTAGAGAGAGAGAGAGAGA
>NW_026282553.1:10000-30000 GCF_023373465.1 Oncorhynchus keta | reverse complement strand
TACCTAGCACAGACTTGTAGATGACCTGGAGCCAGTGGGTCTGGCGACGAACATATAGCGAGGGCAGCCGAATAGAGCATACAGGTCGCAGTGGTGGGTGGTATAAGGTGCTTTAGTAACAAAAACGGATGGCACTGTGGTAAAACTGCATCCAGTTTGCTGAGTAGAGTGTTGGAAGCTATTTTGTAGATGACATCGCCGAAGTCGAGGATCGGTAGGATAGTCAGTTTTACTAGGGTAAGTTTGGCGGCGTGAGTCAAGGAGGCTTTGTTGCGAAATAGAAAGCCGACTAGATTTGATTTTGGATTGGAGATGTTTGACATGAGTCTGGAAGGAGAGTTTGCAGTCTAGCAAAAATGCATCAACTTATAAGTAAAATTCAAAACATTTCTTTAATTGCCATATATGAAATGCATTAACCATTCTTGATTCAAATCTAAACAGACCCCCCCCAAAAAAAGATCATGATGATTAATTCCGTCTCAGACGAGCCAGGTCATTACGGCAGATTGTGCAAGCTAATTAGCATAGCGCATCTCGTTAAGGTGTGTCTGTTGCTCTGGTCTCCAGAAACAGTTGGAGGAAACAGGACTAATTGAGACGAATCAGCTAACATTCACTCCGCCCTGTGAAAAAGACCTCTAACGAGACCTCGCTCTGACCCCACCTCCACCTCGCTTGCCATTGGTCAGGTGAAGTCAGAATCTGCACTACCATTGGTTAGGTGTCAGTATCTGTGCAGTACTTGGTCCGATTAGCCCACTGTGACCATTGTGTCACTGAGAAGTACAGTAAATGTACCGTCACCACACCAGGAAGGAGATTTGAATGTGCTGTACACAAGACACATCTTTAACTGATCTGAAAACAGCTATAACCCCGGCAAGTGTATACACTTGTTATCCTGGGCTGACGGACCTTGACTCCAAAATGCCCTATCATTTTTAGAGTCTGAGAACTACTCCAGTCCATTCCATCATGAGAGTGTTTGAGATTCTACATCAATGTTGGAGTTGTAAGTTTCGATCAAAGTTTGTGTTCAAGGCTGTATCCCTGTTTGTACAGAGATCTGCAGTCAACAAAGACTGCAGGTAGAAGAGGTTATCAGAACTGATTTAGTTGTCTTTAAGAGAAGCCGTCCGTGGAACACACTGATTCTCTTTCCTATTTGTCAGATTTGTCAGATGGCTGCTGTAACCCACATCTACTACTGTAACCCATCTACTACTGTAACCCATCTACTGCTGTAACCCATCTACTACTGTAACCCATCTACTACTGTAACCCATCTACTGCTGTAACCCATCTACTGCTGTAACCCATCTACTACTGTAACCCATCTACTACTGTAACCCATCTACTGCTGTAACCCATCTACTACTGTAACCCATCTACTACTGTAACCCATACTAACCCATCTACTACTGTAACCCATCTACTACTGTAACCCATCTACTACTGTAACCCATCTACTACTGTAACCCATCTACTACTGTAACCCATCTACTACTGTAACCCATCTACTACTGTAACCCATCTACTACTGTAACCCATCTACTACTGTAACCCATCTACTACTGTAACCCATCTACTACTGTAACCCATCTACTACTGTAACCCATCTACTACTGTAACCCATCTACTACTGTAACCCATCTACTACTGTAACCCATCTACTACTGTAACCCATCTACTACTGTAACCCATCTACTACTGTAACCCATCTACTACTGTAACCCATCTACTACTTTCTGTAACCCATCTACTGCTGTAACCCATCTACTGCTGTTACTTCCATCTACTACTGTAACCAAATGAAATCTACTGATGTAACCCATTTTACTTCATACTATTTTAACCCATCTACTACTGTAACCCATCTACTAAACCAATCTACTACTTGTTACCCATTTTCTACTTTGACTGCCCATTACTACTGCAACATCTACTGAAAATGGTAACCCATCTACTACTTAACACTACTACATCTACTACTTATCTACTACTGTAACCCATCTACTGGTCATCTACTGCTGTAACCCATCTGACTGGGAGGACTCACTAAACAGAGAACATCCCTGGTCATCCCTACAGCGTCTGATCTGGGAGGACTCACCCAAACAGAGAACATCCCTGGTCATCCCTACAGCGTCTGATTGGCAGGCTCACTAAACAGAGAACATCCCTGGTCATCCCTACAGCGTCTGATCTGGCAGACTCACTAAACAGAGAACATCCCTGGTCATCCCTACAGCGTCTGATCTGGCAGGCTCACTAAACAGAGAACATCCCTGGTCATCCCTACAGCGTCTGATCTGGCAGACTCACTAAACAGAGAACATCCCTGGTCATCCCTACAGCGTCTGATCTGGGAGGACTCACTAAACAGAGAACATCCCTGGTCATCCCTACAGCGTCTGATCTGGGAGGACTCACTAAACAGAGAACATCCCTGGTCATCCCTACAGCGTCTGATCTGGGAGGACTCACTAAACAGAGAACATCCCTGGTCATCCCTACAGCGTCTGATCTGGGAGGACTCACTAAACAGAGAACATCCCTGGTCATCCCTACAGCGTCTGATCTGGGAGGACTCACTAAACAGAGAACATCCCTGGTCATCCCTACAGCGTCTGATCTGGGAGGCTCACTAAACAGAGAACATCCCTGGTCATCCCTACAGCGTCTGATTGGCAGGCTCACTAAACAGAGAACATCCCTGGTCATCCCTACAGCGTCTGATCTGGCAGACTCACTAAACAGAGAACATCCCTGGTCATCCCTACAGCGTCTGATCTGGCAGGCTCACCAGAGAACATCCCTGGTCATCCCTACAGCGTGATCTGGCAGACTCACTAAACAGAGAACATCCCTGGTCATCCCTACAGCGTGATCTGGGAGGACTCACTAAACAGAGAACATCCCTGGTCATCCCTACAGCGTCTGATCTGGGAGGACTCACTAAACAGAGAACATCCCTGGTCATCCCTACAGCGTCTGATCTGGGAGGACTCACTAAACAGAGAACATCCCTGGTCATCCCTACAGCGTCTGATCTGGGAGGACTCACTAAACAGAGAACATCCCTGGTCATCCCTACAGCGTCTGATCTGGGAGGACTCACTAAACAGAGAACATCCCTGGTCATCCCTACAGCGTCTGATCTGGGAGGACTCACTAAACAGAGAACATCCCTGGTCATCCCTACAGCGTCTGATCTGGGAGGACTCACTAAACAGAGAACATCCCTGGTCATCCCTACAGCGTCTGATCTGGGAGGACTCACTAAACAGAGAACATCCCTGGTCATCCCTACAGCGTCTGATCTGGGAGGACTCACTAAACAGAGAACATCCCTGGTCATCCCTACAGGGTCTGATCTGGGAGGACTCACTAAACAGAGAACATCCCTGGTCATCCCTACAGCGTCTGATCTGGGAGGACTCACTAAACAGAGAACATCCCTGGTCATCCCTACAGCGTCTGATCTGGGAGGACTCACTAAACAGAGAACATCCCTGGTCATCCCTACAGCGTCTGATCTGGGAGGACTCACTAAACAGAGAACATCCCTGGTCATCCCTACTGCGTCTGATCTGGGAGGACTCACTAAACAGAGAACATCCCTGGTCATCCCTACAGCGTCTGATCTGGGAGGACTCACTAAACAGAGAACATCCCTGGTCATCCCTACAGCGTCTGATCTGGGAGGACTCACTAAACAGAGAACATCCCTGGTCATCCCTACAGGGTCTGATCTGGGAGGACTCCAAACAGAGAACATCCCTGGTCATCCCTACAGCTGTCTGATCTGGGAGGACTCACTAAACAGAGAACATCCCTGGTCATCCCTACAGCGTCTGATCTGGGAGGACTCACTAAACAGAGAACATCCCTGGTCATCCCTACAGCGTCTGATCTGGGAGGACTCACTAAACAGAGAACATCCCTGGTCATCCCTACAGGGTCTGATCTGGGAGGACTCACTAAACAGAGAACATCCCTGGTCATCCCTACAGCGTCTGATCTGGGAGGACTCACTAAACAGAGAACATCCCTGGTCATCCCTACAGCGTCTGATCTGGGAGGACTCACTAAACAGAGAACATCCCTGGTCATCCCTACAGCGTCTGATCTGGGAGGACTCACTAAACAGAGAACATCCCTGGTCATCCCTACAGCGTCTGATCTGGGAGGACTCACTAAACAGAGAACATCCCTGGTCATCCCTACAGCGTCTGATCTGGGAGGACTCACTAAACAGAGAACATCCCTGGTCATCCCTACAGCGTCTGATTGGCAGGCTCACTAAACAGAGAACATCCCTGGTCATCCCTACAGCGTCTGATCTGGCAGACTCACTAAACAGAGAACATCCCTGGTCATCCCTACAGCAATCTGGCAGGCTCACTAAACAGAGAACATCCCTGGTCATCCCTACAGCGTCTGATCTGGCAGACTCACTAAACAGAGAACATCCCTGGTCATCCCTACAGCGTCTGATCTGGGAGGACTCACTAAACAGAGAACATCCCTGGTCATCCCTACAGCGTCTGATCTGGGAGGACTCACTAAACAGAGAACATCCCTGGTCATCCCTACAGCGTCTGATCTGGGAGGACTCACTAAACAGAGAACATCCCTGGTCATCCCTACAGCGTCTGATCTGGGAGGACTCACTAAACAGAGAACATCCCTGGTCATCCCTACAGCGTCTGATCTGGGAGGACTCACTAAACAGAGAACATCCCTGGTCATCCCTACAGCGTCTGATCTGGGAGGACTCACTAAACAGAGAACATCCCTGGTCATCCCTACAGCGTCTGATCTGGGAGGACTCACTAAACAGAGAACATCCCTGGTCATCCCTACAGCGTCTGATCTGGGAGGACTCACTAAACAGAGAACATCCCTGGTCATCCCTACAGGGTCTGATCTGGGAGGACTCACTAAACAGAGAACATCCCTGGTCATCCCTACAGCGTCTGATCTGGGAGGACTCACTAAACAGAGAACATCCCTGGTCATCCCTACAGCGTCTGATCTGGGAGGACTCACTAAACAGAGAACATCCCTGGTCATCCCTACAGCGTCTGATCTGGGAGGACTCACTAAACAGAGAACATCCCTGGTCATCCCTACAGCATCTGATCTGGGAGGACTCACTAAACAGAGAACATCCCTGGTCATCCCTACAGCGTCTGATCTGGGAGGACTCACTAAACAGAGAACATCCCTGGTCATCCCTACAGCGTCTGATCTGGGAGGACTCACTAAACAGAGAACATCCCTGGTCATCCCTACAGCGTCTGATCTGGGAGGACTCACTAAACAGAGAACATCCCTGGTCATCCCTACAGGGTCTGATCTGGGAGGACTCACTAAACAGAGAACATCCCTGGTCATCCCTACAGCGTCTGATCTGGGAGGACTCACTAAACAGAGAACATCCCTGGTCATCCCTACAGCATCTGGCAGGCTCACTAAACACATGCTTTGTTTGTAAATGATGTCTGGGTGTTAGAGTGTACCCCTGGCTATCCGTAAATTAAAACAAGTTTAAATGATGGTGTGTGGATTGCTTAATATAAGGAATTTGACATTATTTATACTTTTACTTTTATTTTTGATCGTTAAGTATATTTGATCAATTACATTTACTTTTGATACTTTAGTATATTTAAAACCAAATACTTTTAGTCTTTTACTCAAATAGTATTTTACTGGGTGACTTTCAATTTTACTTGTCATTTTCTATTAAGATATCTTTACTTTTACTCAAGTATAACAATTGGGTACTTTTTACACCACTAGCAATGTGTCTATCTATGTGTTTCTGTGTCTGTGAAAAACAGAGCTTCAGTACTCCCAGAGTGAAGATAAGGCAGTGCAGAACAGGCTAGGAGCCGCCTTTCATATGGAAATGAGGCCTTGTTTTGGTGGGCAGATATTGCAGCGCTTCAATCACAGAAGACAGGAATGAACTCACATTTATTTCAGGAAGCAGCTTTTTGTGGGTATGCCTTAACAAGGAGAGTGAAGGCGGCTTGGCCTTGTGTCAAAACAACAGTGGGTGCAACACTAGGCTAAAATAGCATGACGCTAGGCTAAAATAGCATGACACTAGGCTAAAATAGCATGACACTAGGCTAAAATAGCATGACACTAGGCTAAAATAGCATGATGCTAGGCTAAAATAGCATGACACTAGGCTAAAATAGCATGACACTAGGCTAAAATAGCATGACACTAGGCTAAAATAGCATGATGCTAGGCTAATTCATCAATGAGAAGTGTCTCTCCTTTATCAGTGAGCCTTAGCCTAGATGCCCATGGCAGATATTAGCTGTTGGGTATTTGTTGAAGAATGTTAAACATCTGTGTCATGGGTACGACAGTGCACACAGACACACACACAGACACACACACAAACACACAAAGACAGGGAGCTCTATGTTCTGATCACTACTAAGCCAAAAGCATGCAATAACATGGTAATAACAATTCTCCACATGAACACGAATGCATTGCATGTGTCAGTGGATGGCTAACCAGTTGCCTTGCCCTAGTGGCAGACCCTGAACCTCTCAATGAGACTCGGGTGGATTATGACACTGGTTCAGTGGATGGCTAACCAGTTGCCTTGCCCTAGTGGCAGACCCTGAACCTCTCAATGAGACTCGGGTGGATTATGACACTGGTTCAGTGGATGGCTAACCAGTTGCCTTGCCCTAGTGGCAGACCCTGAACCTCTCAATGAGACTCGGGTGGATTATGACACTGGTTCAGTGGATGGCTAACCAGTTGCCTTGCCCTAGTGGCAGACCCTGAACCTCTCAATGAGACTCGGGTGGATTATGACACTGGTTCAGTGGATGGCTAACCAGTTGCCTTGCCCTAGTGGCAGACCCTGAACCTCTCAATGAGACTGGCACTGGTTCAGTGGATGGCCCAGTTGCCTTGCCCTAGTGGCAGACCCTGAACCTCTCAATGAGACTCGGGTGGATTATGACACTGGTTCAGTGGATGGCTAACCAGTTGCCTTGCCCTAGTGGCAGACCCTGAACCTCTCAATGAGACTCGGGCACTGGTTCAGTGGATGGCTAACCAGTTGCCTTGCCCTAGTGGCAGACCCTGAACCTCTCAATGAGACTCGGGTGGATTATGACACTGGTTCAGTGGATGGCTAACCAGTTGCCTTGCCCTAGTGGCAGACCCTGAACCTCTCAATGAGACTCGGGTGGATTATGACACTGGTTATGACATTGTAATACTTCAGTTGTTACATTGCTATTACATAGTAAGTACATTGAGGTGGCGGTGGGAGCGACAGGTCTGAATGGGTGGAAGTGGTGTGGATGAGAATGGAGGCTTGTGGGTGTGATCTCATGTCGTGAGGTATAAACGTATGATGATCAACACTTCACTGACAAAACACTGAAGTCCAAAGTAAAATGTAACAACAAACAGAATAGAAAAGAGACTTTCAGTGAAATAGGCTAAAAAAGAAGCAACAAAACCTGGCAACCCACAAACCGCTTTGAGAGATCTCCGTTTGAAGTGGTTTGCTTTGGGGGTATTTTCATAGTTGTTTTTGTGGTGTCCATTCTGTTTGTGCTCTGCTTAATGGTCCCTGAGCCCAAAGGAATCGCACGCCGCACCGCTGCCAAGCCACTTCTATCAGTTCAATCCACTGAACTCTGATTGATTGTTTTTGTCTGTCTTTTTTCCCCTCCAATTTCCCTGCCCGCCTTTGATGAAAGTCACCTGAATTCATCTTAACTTGTGCTTCTGAACGGTCTCTTTATACTCCAAAAATAAGGTGTTGTGGCTGGTTAGGTGACAGTCACTGACTGGAGGGGACTTTTGAGAGTAGTTTCCCAGGCAAACCAGACTTTTATCTGATAAATACTTTTCCGTTTGCCCCTCTGGTGCAAAGACAAAGACGATTGCAGAGAGGTGATTCCATCTCTCTCTTGACGCTCTCTCCGTTTGAAGTGGTTTGCTCTTTCTCTCTCTTCTCTCTCTCTCTCTCTCTCTCTCTCTCTCTCTCTCTCTCTCTCTGTGGTGTCTCTCTCTCTCTCTCTCTCTCTCTCTCTCTCTCTCTCTCTCTCTCTCTCTCTCTCTCTCTCTCTCTCTCTCTCTCTCTCTCTCTCTCTCTCTCTCTCTCTCTCACTCTCTCTCTTCATTGTTTCTCTCTCTCACGTCTCTCTCTTCTCTCTCTCTCGCTTCGCTGTCTCTGTGTCTCTCTCTGATGTCTCTCACCTGAATCTCTCTTAACTTGTGCTTCTGAACGGTCTCTTTATCTCCTAAAATCTCTGTTGTGGCTGGTTAGGTGACAGTCACTCTCTCTCTCTCTTTTCTCTCTCTTTCTCTCTCTCAAACTCTCTCTCTCTATGTGACTAATTCAATCACCCAGGGCCTCGTGGTGGTTAAAGTGGGACTTAGAGGATGAGCGTTGGAGCTTTTGTTCCAGCAAGACTTTATTGTATCCAGCACCACAGGGTTGGTGGAATCCAGCATCAACACAAGCTTTGCTTTGCCAGGCTTTTTTCCACTTTTTCCACCATCCAGCAGAAATGTACAGGTTCTTAGCAGCAATCGTCCAGGCTGGATGGCTTAATTATTATTGACGTTCCACTGGCAGTCGTGGTAATTTGCAGAGTTCTCCGCCTGCAGTGGATTCTGAGAAACAGAGCGATGCCGAGTGGCCAAACAAAGACTTGGTGCGTCTCGTTTTGTTTGAGGCAGAAAAATAATGACTCCGTGAAGTGCAGGAGCTACTGTTGTATATAGACTGATCAACATCCATCATGTCTACATGGAGACGGGTTGAGGAGAAAGACAAGGAGGCAGAGATAAAGGATTTTGAAACGGCTGACTCTCCTCAGATACCAGGAGTATGCAGTAGTTGAGTATAAGTCCATCACAGCACCATTCCTGACTGCTTACCTCATTCCCTGATAACACTGTGTGCTCGGTGGAGATATTAAAATCTCATATTATCCTCATCCTGCCTTTATCACTAAGCCCTGGGCCGTGCTTCTATTGTTTCCTATGGCAGTGCTTTGGATGAGTTGACCAGCGTCCAGGAAATAGGATCTCTCTCTGATTGATTTGGAGATTACCATCGTGTTCCCATGAATTTATCTTGATCGCCTCTCCTGGAGCTGAGATTGATTCGGTCTTAATTTCGAGTTTTTTTCAACGTTCAAAACCCCAAATAAAGTGACAAGCTGCATTTGTAGTGAATAGTAACTCCCTGTCTGTCTACTTGGCCACTATTTAAAGATGTGTAGGAGATTCTCTCTCTCTTGATGACATTCTCTCTCTCTTGATAACATCACAGTGGGGAAACGAAAGCACTGAGCCGGGATTGGCCGACGATAGTCAGGGACCCCCAAAGGACTTACAACCACTTCAAGACGGAGGAAACTGGGGCAGTTGTGTTGTCTTACAGTAGCACCACCACCACCACCAGGAAAACGGTTAGAAGCAACGGTGACTACAATCAACAACAACAACAAATATGGTGCTGGGTGAAAAGGGAGGCAGCCATCTTACCTGGGGACACAGGCCGAGGACTCCCCCTCGGGGCCTCTGGGGCCGGGCAGCAGAACTGGTGCAGCACAGTCTGGTTCCTGGGAGATACGACGGAGAGAGGAGGGAGAGAAAAGGGAGGGAAAGGACATTAGCGAGGCAGGAGGAATAGTAAGGAGCTTGTTTGAAATTGAATTACTAGAACTGGCATCAGCCATATTGAGGGAACCCAAGAGGGTAGAGACAAATTCCTGTGGTCTGGGGGCTTTATCCCTGTTTTAGTCATATTTCTATGGCTTTAACTAATGCATGCAATGGAATTGTTACGGAGGTTTCTTTCTTATGTACATACTGTTGAAATGACACTGTTTAAAATGCATTGTAATACAAATACTGTGTTTTACTGTATGGAAGGGGGTTGGAGTATTGCATCGATGAGGAGAGAGTGTTCGTTGGTTCAGCAAACAACCGAGCTAAGCGTGAAAGGAGATGTCCATTTCACTAGCCCCCCAAAAAAAGCTGCTTCCATTTTGCCCTCTCAACACTAGGTTCACTTCATTTATTAGACATTGTGACACAAAATAGCCTTTTTTACAACTTAATCAACCTCCTGTTGACCTGGCTTACATGGCTGCCGGGCCGTGGCGGCTCGTTTTCCCCCTGCTGGCAGCTGTGGGGCTTGCAGGTACCGAGGAGCGGTCGGACATGTCCAGACGTGTGGTGAACGGGCCAAAGGGCTGGAGGAGGGCCAGACTCTCACAGTGAGAGGGAAGAGAGATGGCAGATGTCCCCGACGACGGGCTGCTTGGAGTGGGGCACGTGGCTGCCTCTCCGCCCTCTGCCTCCCCGCCTCCACATCCTGCCTCCACATAACCTAGCCAGAGAACATTGACTAGCATAGTGCCATGTGGGGCTCAGCTGGTTAGAGCGTAGAGCTAGCAATGCCAAGGTTGTGGGTTCAGTTCCCGCAGGAATTCTCCTATCTCTCTTCTGCCTGGACACGGGGCGTGGAGAGAGAGAGAGCGAGTCGATTTACAGAGCCCAATCCTTTGCTTTGTCCTCTAACTCTCCATATCTCTCTCTCTGCCTTTCTATCTCAGTCTCTATTCCCCCACTCCATCTCTCTCTCCCTCTCCATCAACCTCTCTAAGGAACGACATTCCCTTGGCTTCCTCTCAGGAACGACATTCCCTTGGCTTCCTCTCAGGAACGACATTCCCTTGGCTTCCTCTCAGGAACGACATTCCCTTGGCTTCCTCTCAGGAACGACATTCCCTTGGCTTCCTCTCAGGAACGACATTCCCTTGGCTTCCTCTCAGGAACGACATTCCCTTGGCTTCCTCTCAGGATCGGTACATGGGGAACAGGAGATCTGGAGACTGGGTAGCTCCTTCAAGGATAGCATTCACTCACCTGTGAGTGGAGAGTGGCCACCTTAGAAAAATAATGACTAGAATAAAAATATCAATTATATTTATGTGGTAGAGACACTTCCCTATACCCAAACCCACTACTCATGATGGAAGGTAATGCCTGTCTGTCGGAAAGCCGCAATGTTTAGAATTCACCAGAGTCCATCATGAACTGTCTGATACTTATCATAAGATAACAAATTGAGAGAGGACAGAGAGAAAGAGAGAGAGAGAGAGGGTTGAGGAAAGGGGTGAACTAAGAGGCTAAGAAAAAGAGGGTGTGATAAAGAGAGAAATGCAGTGATAGAGAGATAGATACATGGAGATAATTAGAGCGATAGTGAGAGAATGGTGGCTGGAGATGGTGAGATAGAGAATTCATAAAATGAGAGTGAGAGAGGTATATATATATATATATATATATATATATATATATAGAGAGAGAGAGAGAGAGAGAGAGAGAGAGAGAGAGAGAGAGAGAGAGAGAGAGAGCGAGAGAGAGAGAGAGAGAGAGAGAGAGAGAGAGAGAGAGCGAGAGAGAGCGAGAGAGAGAGAGCGAGAGAGAGAGAGAGAGAGAGAGAGAGAGAGAGAGAGAGAGAGAGAGAGAGAGCGAGAGAGAGAGAGAGAGAGAGAGAGAGAGAGAGAGAGAGAGAGAGAGAGAGAGAGAGAGAGCGAGAGAGAGAGAGAGAGAGAGAGAGAGATGCACTCACATACCACTGACCCAATGTTGTTGCTGTATCTCTAGTGGTGGTTCACAGTCGTATAAATCAATGGAAGTGGGGGAACAGGCTAATTCATTTCTATTGTTAACTACTCTGCTAATTGATTTCTCTTTAATGACCATGACACAACAGGGTTTTAAGAGGTCGTCAACACTAAAGGGTCACACCGGGGACCAATTACCAGACGCACACAGAAGGCGACGTTTACACAGATCATTTGTAATTATTTGTTTATTATTATGACAAACAAACAAAATGGCCACCACAGAGAAGGAGAGAGAGCAGGTTTGTATTGGTGTAGTGTTCTGCTCTCACATGTCAGCGGTTTCACGGCAATAGCGTCTTCTTCTTCTTCTGTAACTAGAAGATGAGTCGCTGTCCTGCACAAGTTAGTTTGCTCATAAATGTGTTCTCAAGCCCCCTCAAAAAGAGGCATCACGTTCTTGCTGTCGGGGGCCAAGTGAAAGAAGGCGTCGCCAAGGCATCAAAAGCAACATTAGTCTCAGAGGATGTATCATTTCAATTTCCTCATTAGAAGTTGAACTCTTTGGAATACATGTCAGTGAAGGGTGGGTTTTAGCATCCAGAACACCGCTCGTCTAACGTTCCCTTTGGCACAGTCTGTTTGGAATACATGTCAGTGAAGGGTGGGTTTTAGCATCCAGAACACCGCTCGTCTAACGTTCCCTTTGGCACAGTCTGTTTGGAATACATGTCAGTGAAGGGTGGGTTTTAGCATCCAGAACACCACTCGTCTAACGTTCCCTCTGGCACAGTCTGTTTGGAATACATGTCAGTGAAGGGTGGGTTTTAGCATCCAGAACACCACTCGTCTAACGTTCCCTCTGGCACAGTCTGTTTGGAATACATGTCAGTGAAGGGTGGGTTTTAGCATCCAGAACACTGCTCGTCTAACGTTCCCTCTGGCACAGTCTGTTTGGAATACATGTCAGTGAAGGGTGGGTTTTAGCATCCAGAACACCACTCGTCTAACGTTCCCTCTGGCACAGTCTGTTTGGAATACATGTCAGTGAAGGGTGGGTTTTAGCATCCAGAACACCGCTCGTCTAACGTTCCCTCTGGCACAGTCTGTTTGGAATACATGTCAGTGAAGGGTGGGTTTTAGCATCCAGAACACCGCTCGTCTAACGTTCCCTCTGGCACAGTCTGTTTGGAATACATGTCAGTGAAGGGTGGGTTTTAGCATCCAGAACACCGCTCGTCTAACGTTCCCTCTGGCACAGTCTGTTTGGAATACATGTCAGTGAAGGGTGGGTTTTAGCATCCAGAACACCGCTCGTCTAACGTTCCCTCTGGCACAGTCTGTTTGGAATACATGTCAGTGAAGGGTGGGTTTTAGCATCCAGAACACCGCTCGTCTAACGTTCCTGGCACAGTCTGTTTGGAATACATGTCAGTGAAGGGTGGGTTTTAGCATCCAGAACACCGCTAACGTTCCCTCTGGCACAGTCTGTTTGGAATACATGTCAGTGAAGGGTGGGTTTTAGCATCCAGAACACCGCTCGTCTAACGTTCCCTCTGGCACAGTCTGTTTGGAATACATGTCAGTGAAGGGTGGGTTTCAGCATCCAGAACACCGCTCGTCTAACGTTCCCCTCTGGCACAGTCTGTTTGGAATACATGTCAGTGAAGGGTGGGTTTTAGCATCCAGAACACTGCTCGTCTAACGTTCCCTCAGGCACAGTCTGTTTGGAATACATGTCAGTGAAGGGTGGGTTTTAGCATCCAGAACACCGCTCGTCTAACGTTCCCTCTGGCACAGTCTGTTTGGAATACATGTCAGTGAAGGGTGGGTTTTAGCATCCAGAACACCGCTCGTCTAACGTTCCCTCTGGCACAGTCTGTTTGGAATACATGTCAGTGAAGGGTGGGTTTTAGCATCCAGAACACCGCTCGTCTAACGTTCCCTCTGGCACAGTCTGTTTGGAATACATGTCAGTGAAGGGTGGGTTTTAGCATCCAGAACACCGCTCGTCTAACGTTCCCTCTGGCACAGTCTGTTTGGAATACATGTCAGTGAAGGGTGGGTTTTAGCATCCAGAACACCGCTCGTCTAACGTTCCCTCTGGCACAGTCTGTTTGGAATACATGTCAGTGAAGGGTGGGTTTTAGCATCCAGAACACCGCTCGTCTAACGTTCCCTCTGGCACAGTCTGTTTGGAATACATGTCAGTGAAGGGTGGGTTTTAGCATCCAGAACACCGCTCGTCTAACGTTCCCTCTGGCACAGTCTGTTTGGAATACATGTCAGTGAAGGGTGGGTTTTAGCATCCAGAACACCGCTCGTCTAACGTTCCCTCTGGCACAGTCTGTTTGGAATACATGTCAGTGAAGGGTGGGTTTTAGCATCCAGAACACTGCTCGTCTAACGTTCCCTCTGGCACAGTCTGTTTGGAATACATGTCAGTGAAGGGTGGGTTTTAGCATCCAGAACACCGCTCGTCTAACGTTCCCTCTGGCACAGTCTGTTTGGAATACATGTCAGTGAAGGGTGGGTTTTAGCATCCAGAACACCGCTCGTCTAACGTTCCCTCTGGCACAGTCTGTTTGGAATACATGTCAGTGAAGGGTGGGTTTTAGCATCCAGAACACTGCTCGTCTAACGTTCCCTCTGGCACAGTCTGTTTGGAATACATGTCAGTGAAGGGTGGGTTTTAGCATCCAGAACACCGCTCGTCTAACGTTCCCTCTGGCACAGTCTGTTTGGAATACATGTCAGTGAAGGGTGGGTTTTAGCATCCAGAACACCGCTCGTCTAACGTTCCCTCTGGCACAGTCTGTTTGGAATACATGTCAGTGAAGGGTGGGTTTTAGCATCCAGAACACCGCTCGTCTAACGTTCCCTCTGGCACAGTCTGTTTGGAATACATGTCAGTGAAGGGTGGGTTTTAGCATCCAGAACACCGCTCGTCTAACGTTCCCTCTGGCACAGTCTGTTTGGAATACATGTCAGTGAAGGGTGGGTTTTAGCATCCAGAACACCGCTCGTCTAACGTTCCCTCTGGCACAGTCTGTTTGGAATACATGTCAGTGAAGGGTGGGTTTTAGCATCCAGAACACCGCTCGTCTAACGTTCCCTCTGGCACAGTCTGTTTGGAATACATGTCAGTGAAGGGTGGGTTTTAGCATCCAGAACACTGCTCGTCTAACGTTCCCTCTGGCACAGTCTGTTTGGAATACATGTCAGTGAAGGGTGGGTTTTAGCATCCAGAACACCGCTCGTCTAACGTTCCCTCTGGCACAGTCTGTTTGGAATACATGTCAGTGAAGGGTGGGTTTTAGCATCCAGAACACCGCTCGTCTAACGTTCCCTCTGGCACAGTCTGTTTGGAATACATGTCAGTGAAGGGTGGGTTTTAGCATCCAGAACACTGCTCGTCTAACGTTCCCTCTGGCACAGTCTGTTTGGAATACATGTCAGTGAAGGGTGGGTTTTAGCATCCAGAACACCGCTCGTCTAACGTTCCCTCTGGCACAGTCTGTTTGGAATACATGTCAGTGAAGGGTGGGTTTTAGCATCCAGAACACTGCTCGTCTAACGTTCCCTCAGGCACAGTCTGTTTGGAATACATGTCAGTGAAGGGTGGGTTTTAGCATCCAGAACACTGCTCGTCTAACGTTCCCTCTGGCACAGTCTGTTTGGAATACATGTCAGTGAAGGGTGGGTTTTAGCATCCAGAACACTGCTCGTCTAACGTTCCCTCTGGCACAGTCTGTTTGGAATACATGTCAGTGAAGGGTGGGTTTTAGCATCCAGAACACCGCTCGTCTAACGTTCCCTCTGGCACAGTCTGTTTGGAATACATGTCAGTGAAGGGTGGGTTTTAGCATCCAGAACACCGCTCGTCTAACGTTCCCTCTGGCACAGTCTGTTTGGAATACATGTCAGTGAAGGGTGGGTTTTAGCATCCAGAACACCGCTCGTCTAACGTTCCCTCTGGCACAGTCTGTTTGGAATACATGTCAGTGAAGGGTGGGTTTTAGCATCCAGAACACTGCTCGTCTAACGTTCCCTCTGGCACAGTCTGTTTGGAATACATGTCAGTGAAGGGTGGGTTTTAGCATCCAGAACACTGCTCGTCTAACGTTCCCTCTGGCACAGTCTGTTTGGAATACATGTCAGTGAAGGGTGGGTTTTAGCATCCAGAACACTGCTCGTCTAACGTTCCCTCTGGCACAGTCTGTTTGGAATACATGTCAGTGAAGGGTGGGTTTTAGCATCCAGAACACCGCTCGTCTAACGTTCCCTCTGGCACAGTCTGTTTGGAATACATGTCAGTGAAGGGTGGGTTTTAGCATCCAGAACACTGCTCGTCTAACGTTCCCTCTGGCACAGTCTGTTTGGAATACATGTCAGTGAAGGGTGGGTTTTAGCATCCAGAACACCGCTCGTCTAACGTTCCCTCTGGCACAGTCTGTTTGGAATACATGTCAGTGAAGGGTGGGTTTTAGCATCCAGAACACTGCTCGTCTAACGTTCCCTCAGGCACAGTCTGTTTGGAATACATGTCAGTGAAGGGTGGGTTTTAGCATCCAGAACACTGCTGGCACAGTCTGTTTGGAATACATGTCAGTGAAGGGTGGGTTTTAGCATCCAGAACACTGCTCGTCTAACGTTCCCTCAGGCACAGTCTGTTTGGAATACATGTCAGTGAAGGGTGGGTTTTAGCATCCAGAACACCGCTCGTCTAACGTTCCCTCAGGCACAGTCTGTTTGGAATACATGTCAGTGAAGGGTGGGTTTTAGCATCCAGAACACTGCTCGTCTAACGTTCCCTCTGGCACAGTCTGTTTGGAATACATGTCAGTGAAGGGTGGGTTTTAGCATCCAGAACACCGCTCGTCTAACGTTCCCTCTGGCACAGTCTGTTTGGAATACATGTCAGTGAAGGGTGGGTTTTAGCATCCAGAACACTGCTCGTCTAACGTTCCCTCAGGCACAGTCTGTTTGGAATACATGTCAGTGAAGGGTGGGTTTTAGCATCCAGAACACTGCTCGTCTAACGTTCCCTCTGGCACAGTCTGTTTGGAATACATGTCAGTGAAGGGTGGGTTTTAGCATCAGAACACCGCTCGTCTAACGTTCCCTCAGGCACAGTCTGTTTGGAATACATGTCAGTGAAGGGTGGGTTTTAGCATCCAGAACACTGCTCGTCTAACGTTCCCTCAGGCACAGTCTGTTTGGAATACATGTCAGTGAAGGGTGGGTTTTAGCATCCAGAACACCGCTCGTCTAACGTTCCCTCAGGCACAGTCTGTTTGGAATACATGTCAGTGAAGGGTGGGTTTTAGCATCCAGAACACTGCTCGTCTAACGTTCCCTCTGGCACAGTCTGTTTGGAATACATGTCAGTGAAGGGTGGGTTTTAGCATCCAGAACACTGCTCGTCTAACGTTCCCTCAGGCACAGTCTGTTTGGAATACATGTCAGTGAAGGGTGGGTTTTAGCATCCAGAACACTGCTCGTCTAACGTTCCCTCTGGCACAGTCTGTTTGGAATACATGTCAGTGAAGGGTGGGTTTTAGCATCCAGAACACCGCTCGTCTAACGTTCCCTCTGGCACAGTCTGTTTGGAATACATGTCAGTGAAGGGTGGGTTTTAGCATCCAGAACACCGCTCGTCTAACGTTCCCTCTGGCACAGTCTGTTTGGAATACATGTCAGTGAAGGGTGGGTTTTAGCATCCAGAACACTGCTTCTAACGTTCCCTCTGGCACAGTCTGTTTGGAATACATGTCAGTGAAGGATGGGTTTTAGCATACAGAACACTGCTCGTCTAACGTTCCTCAGGCACAGTCTGTTTGGAATACATGTCAGTGAAGGGTGGGTTTTAGCATCCAGAACACCGCTCGTCTAACGTTCCCTCTGGCACAGTCTGTTTGGAATACATGTCAGTGAAGGGTGGGTTTTAGCATCCAGAACACTGCTCGTCTAATGTTCCCTCTGGCACAGTCTGTTTGGAATACATGTCAGTGAAGGGTGGGTTTTAGCATCCAGAACACAGCTCGTCTAACGTTCCCTCTGGCACAGTCTGTTTGGAATACATGTCAGTGAAGGGTGGGTTTTAGCATCCAGAACACCGCTGTCTAACGTTCCCTCTGGCACAGTCTGTTTGGAATACATGTCAGTGAAGGGTGGGTTTTAGCATCCAGCACTGCTCGTCTAACGTTCCCTCTGGCACAGTCTGTTTGGAATACATGTCAGTGAAGGGTGGGTTTTAGCATCCAGAACACCGCTCGTCTAACGTTCCCTCTGGCACAGTCTGTTTGGAATACATGTCAGTGAAGGGTGGGTTTTAGCATCCAAAACACTGCTCGTCTAACGTTCCCTCTGGCACAGTCTGTTTGGAATACATGTCAGTGAAGGGTGGGTTTTAGCATCCAGAACACTGCTCGTCTAACGTTCCCTCAGGCACAGTCTGTTTGGAATACATGTCAGTGAAGGGTGGGTTTTAGCATCCAGAACACAGCTCGTCTAACGTTCCCTCTGGCACAGTCTGTTTGGAATACATGTCAGTGAAGGGTGGGTTTTAGCATCCAGAACACCGCTCGTCTAACGTTCCCTCTGGCACAGTCTGTTTGGAATACATGTCAGTGAAGGGTGGGTTTTCATCCAAAACACTGCTCGTCTAACGTTCCCTCTGGCACAGTCTGTTTGGAATACATGTCAGTGAAGGGTGGGTTTAGCATCCAGAACACCGCTTTCCCTCTGGCACAGTCTGTTTGGAATACATGTCAGTGAAGGGTGGGTTTTAGCATCCAAAACACTGCTCGTCTAACGTTCCCTCTGGCACAGTCTGTTTGGAATACATGTCAGTGAAGGGTGGGTTTAGCATCCAGAACACTGCTCGTCTAACGTTCCCTCAGGCACAGTCTGTTTGGAATACATGTCAGTGAAGGGTGGGTTTTAGCATCCAGAACACTGCTCGTCTAACGTTCCCTCTGGCACAGTCTGTTTGGAATACATGTCAGTGAAGGATGGGTTTTAGCATACAGAACACTGCTCGTCTAACGTTCCCTCAGGCACAGTCTGTTTGGAATACATGTCAGTGAAGGGTGGGTTTTAGCATCCAGAACACCGCTCGTCTAACGTTCCCTCTGGCACAGTCTGTTTGGAATACATGTCAGTGAAGGGTGGGTTTTAGCATCCAGAACACTGCTCGTCTAATGTTCCCTCTGGCACAGTCTGTTTGGAATACATGTCAGTGAAGGGTGGGTTTTAGCATCCAGAACACTGCTCGTCTAACGTTCCCTCTGGCACAGTCTGTTTGGAATACATGTCAGTGAAGGGTGGGTTTTAGCATCCAGAACACAGCTCGTCTAACGTTCCCTCTGGCACAGTCTGTTTGGAATACATGTCAGTGAAGGGTGGGTTTTAGCATCCAAAACACTGCTCGTCTAACGTTCCCTCTGGCACAGTCTGTTTGGAATACATGTCAGTGAAGGGTGGGTTTTAGCATCCAGAACACCGCTGAACGTTCCCTCTGGCACAGTCTGTTTGGAATACATGTCAGTGAAGGGTGGGTTTTAGCATCCAAAACACTGCTCGTCTAACGTTCCCTCTGGCACAGTCTGTTTGGAATACATGTCAGTGAAGGGTGGGTTTTAGGAACACTGCTCGTCTAACGTTCCCTCAGGCACAGTCTGTTTGGAATACATGTCAGTGAAGGGTGGGTTTTAGCATCCAGAACACTGCTCGTCTAACGTTCCCTCTGGCACAGTCTGTTTGGAATACATGTCAGTGAAGGGTGGGTTTTAGCATCCAGAACACTGCTCGTCTAACGTTCCCTCTGGCACAGTCTGTTTGGAATACATGTCAGTGAAGGGTGGGTTTTAGCATCCAGAACACCGCTCGTCTAACGTTCCCTCTGGCACAGTCTGTTTGGAATACATGTCAGTGAAGGGTGGGTTTTAGCATCCAGAACACTGCTCGTCTAACGTTCCCTCTGGCACAGTCTGTTTGGAATACATGTCAGTGAAGGATGGGTTTTAGCATACAGAACACTGCTCGTCTAACGTTCCCTCAGGCACAGTCTGTTTGGAATACATGTCAGTGAAGGGTGGGTTTTAGCATCCAGAACACCGCTCGTCTAACGTTCCCTCTGGCACAGTCTGTTTGGAATACATGTCAGTGAAGGGTGGGTTTTAGCATCCAGAACACTGCTCGTCTAATGTTCCCTCTGGCACAGTCTGTTTGGAATACATGTCAGTGAAGGGTGGGTTTTAGCATCCAGAACACTGCTCGTCTAACGTTCCCTCTGGCACAGTCTGTTTGGAATACATGTCAGTGAAGGGTGGGTTTTAG